>NW_015091083.1:9463538-9465453 GCF_001431845.1 Calidris pugnax | reverse complement strand
GGGGGGGGGGGGGGGGATTTGAGCTTGCAATTAGGCCAGAGGTCTCCCAAGCTTTAGAAAATTTAAACATCTAACATGGCTGTACGCTACTCAAGAAGTGAACTCCAGGTATCTGTTCCTCTGCCATGAGGTCTGCTGAGGTTCTGACACCGTGATGACTACTGTTTTATGACCTTCCTAGGCAATGCTTTGAAACCCTGCAGAAAGGGGGGGATTAATTTACCCATCATTGAGTGCTTATCAAGGAAGTCCCCTGAGACTTGCAGGAAGGAGACCACACAAACAGGCCTTTGCTCACAGGTCTCCTCACCTGAACACCTGGCCAAGGCCCCCTGGCTCCCCTGCACTGGTGGCTTTTCTTCCCACCCCCCCCTCCCCATAACAGAGATCCCCTCCCAGATAGGACACTATTCTTTAGGACACTATTCTTTAGGGCTTAGGCCACCCCAACAAGGAGAAGAGGGGTTCATGTGCTCCTCACCCCTACTGCACGCACTTCACAAGGGGAAATTAAACTTCTTTCCAGCAGCAATCCAGAAAACAAAAGGTCCAGCCGTCCTGAATTCAATAAGATATGTGACCCTTTATACCAGAAATAAGAGCCTGCTCCGTATCTAACAAGTCAACAGGGAGACTCCTGTTGATTTCAAAGGGCTTTGGATCCAGCCTGAAAATACAACCCTTGCTGAGCATTCGGACACTGCTCCACAATGCACTTCCAAACAAAACTATATTTAGATTCAATGGGAATTCTGTAGATCATACAGGAACTCTTTGAATGAAAATGAAGGTCAGTAGGGTTTGGCTTCCTCTTCAGACCCTCCCCCCTATTCTTGCAAACATCCAGATAAGCATTGTTTAGAAAACAATACATTACTTCCAAATGTTATCAAAAAACCCAACACACTTTTTGTGTGCCCTGGAACAGAATCTCAGGGTCTTCGGTTGCATTTTGCCCCGTCAGCTAATCCTTAGATCTCTTCAGGTGCCCGGGCAAGACTCTGTAATTCTTTTCACCTGTACCACCTCTTAAAAAGTTTTGTTTCACACGCCCTCGCTAAAGGAAAAGGAACAACAATAAAGACCTCTGATATACAGAAAACAAACACGGAAAGAAAAAACCGTGTAGGCAACTACAACACCCACAAATAAAGCTGCACACGTTGGAAAGGAAACCTCCAGCGTGCTCATGTGCTTTCTCCACTCACTACTAGATATGAAGGACCACCCTGAGCCATAAAACTGGAAGCAAACGATGCAGCTCCAGCTTGTCCCGGTGACCCTAAGGCCAGGAATGAGCCCATCACCCAGGGAGGGCCACTCCAAGCCCCCAAGAGAGCGAAATCCCAGCAAAAACCATCCCGCTCAAACTTTCCTCCAGCGCCACGAACACGAGTGTGTCCTTCCCAGCTCCTGGGAAGGAGGAGCCCACCAGGCAAAGCCCAACCGGGCCCCACCGAGCCGGCAGCCCCCAAATTCCGTCACCTCGGGGCGGGTCACGGTGCAACGGGAGCAGCCGCCGCCGAACGGGACGGGGACATCGCTGGGCTCCCGGGGCCCCCCCCCCCCCCAGCCCCTGGGTTTCTCCTCCCGGCAAAGTCACGCTCTTTTATTAATTTTTTTTTAACAGTTTCTGGCACCGGCGACTGTAACGGAGCGGGGAGCGTCCAGCCGCGCCGTTTCGCTTCTTGATAACGCCCGGGACGGGAAATCCTTGAACTTTTGAAGAACCCTCCCGGGTTGGAAATCACCGCCTTTGCACTCCCTCCCTCCCAAATCCGCCGGGATGCACACCTGACCCCTCCCGGGCTGATGGGGGGGGCAGGATCCCTCGGTCCCCGTGCCCCCCACCCCCATTCTCCGGTGCTCGGGCGCTGTATGGGGGGGGAATTTGGGGGAACTTACCGGCGGGGCG
>NW_015091083.1:9461509-9462429 GCF_001431845.1 Calidris pugnax | reverse complement strand
GGACACCCCCCGCCGTGCTCCCGGCGTGACGTCACCGCCCGCGGGGCCCCCCCCCCCCCCCCCCCCCCCCCCCCCCCCCCCCCCCCCCCCCGGGGGGCCGCCCGGTCCCCCTCCCCCCCCCCCCGGCGGTGGGCAGGGGGCAACGGGGGCGGGACGTGGCCGGGCGGCCCCACCGCCGTCCCTGTGACCAGAGCGCCACCTGCCGGCGCCGCCGCGGAACTGCACACCGGAGCCGCCGGTCCCACCCGGGACGGAGCGGGCGGGCAACCGGCACCCGGCGGGGGGGTAGGCGGCAGCGGTGGTTCCCCCCCCCCCTCCTCCCCTCCCCGGTGATGCCAAACGCGGTTCCTTGTCTCCCTCCCCGCCGCTCAGCGCCGGTGGGTGCGGGTGGCGCTGCCCCCCGGGGTGGGGTTTGCGGGGATGCGAGCAGCGCCGAGCACAAAGAGTGGGGAAAAGGATTGCGGGGGGGGGAGAGAATCCACTCTACCGAGAGGCACCTTTCCCGGCCGCTTAAACTTTCCTGGCTCTCCCGAGCACGTGTCTGAAGAGTCCCCTCCCCAAAATCGGTGCGTGCCCCCGGGGGGGAGACCATGTGCACCCCCGGCGCAGCCCTGAGACCCCCCCCCGCACCGGGGGCGCTGCGGCCGCTGCCCCCGCCCGGACGGGTCTCTTGGAGCCCGAGAAAAGTTTGGGTGGGGGGTGAAGAGGGATGGGGAGAGCGAGGGCTACCGTGGGGGCTACCGTGTGCCGCTCTCGGGGGGCGGGCGGGGGAAGCGGGGCTGGCACAGACACACGCACCCGGTCGCCGCGCCCCGGCCCCCTTCTCTCGCCTTCCCGGGGCTCTGCGGGTCTCCGGGAACTTGCTCCCAAATCTCATGTGGCCGAATAACGGCTGCAAAAACCTTCCCTCGGCTCCGAGC
>NW_015091083.1:9461132-9461499 GCF_001431845.1 Calidris pugnax | reverse complement strand
GGGGGGGGGGAACGGGGTGCGCTCCCCCGGCCGGCTGAGCCCCCGCCTTTTCGTATTAAATAATGATTAAAAAAAACCCCAATCTCCTGGAAACGCAGGGACGCGGTGCCCCCCTTCCCCATGTGAAGCCGGGGCCACACAAGGCGCCCAGGGGGTGCCCCGGGAGGCGGCCGGGCAGCGCGGTTTCCCCCCCCCTCGACACCCCGCCGCCTGCTCCGCGCTGCTCCGCGCCGCTCCGCGGACTGTTCGTGGTGCTGAAACCCGCCCCGGCCGCCCACAACTTCGCCCCGACAACTTCTCCATCCCCTTCCATTGAGCCAACCCGGGGCAGGGCAAGGCAGCCGGACCCACCCCCCCCGCCCCACAC
>NW_015091083.1:9459621-9460598 GCF_001431845.1 Calidris pugnax | reverse complement strand
TCCCCCCCCGCCGCCGGCCATCAGCTCGCCGAGCGAGGGGGCTCCCACCGCCCGCTGGCCAGGAGCCCGCCCTGCCAGCCTCCTGCCTCCCCCCATCCACTGCTGGGTGGGTTTTAGTGCCTGGCTTGGTGGGGTTGGGTTGTTGGTTGGTTTTTTTTTTCCTCCTTTTTCCCTCCTCCTTCTTCTCCTCCTCCTCCTCCTCCTCCTCCGGGGTGAGAGCGAGGAGGGAAAAGCTGGCGGTGAAAGTCCGTTGAAGAAAGGGAAAAGGGGTTTTTAAAAAAAAAAGAAAAAGAAAGGAAAAAAAAAGGGAAAAAAAAGGGGAATAAAAAAAGGGAAAAAAAGGGGGGAAAAAAGGGGGAAAAAGGGGAAAAAAAAAGGAAAAAAAAAGAAAGGAAAAAGAAAGGGAAAAAAAAAGAAAAAAAAAGGAAAAAAAAAAGAAAAAAAAGGAAAAAAAAAAAAGAAAATAAAAAGTGAAGGCGGAGGGGGGGGAAGGAAAGCCTGAGGGAGCAGAAGTGAAGCACCCTCTGGAAGGGATCCGGCCTTTCACTCCTCTGAAAAGCTTAATTTCATGTGTAGCGGGTGAGGATGAGGACGCCGGCGAAGGAGCGAGCTCCTCCTCATCGAGGGGGCCGAGAAACAGGTCCCCGCCGGCTGCCCCGGGGAGAGAGGGCAGCCCTCCCCGCAGGCTGCCTCCCCCCTCCCCACGTACGCGTGTCCCCCACGCGTGTCCCAGCCCCGGGGGTCGCGGCAGAGCTCCCGCATCGGCGGGGTGTCCGCCGGGGGGGCGGCCCGTCCCGTCGGGGCGGGCGGGAGGGAACGGGCTCCCCGGCAGAGCGGGGGAGGGGGCTGTGGGCAGAGCGTGACCGAATCACGCACACCCTGACAGAGGCGTTATCCCGCCGCAGTGAAAGGGAGTCCAATAATCTGTTTAGCCGGGATCCGCGGGGGAGCGCGTCCGTGTCCGTCCCCCCCCCCCC
>NW_015091083.1:9456310-9459380 GCF_001431845.1 Calidris pugnax | reverse complement strand
GAGGGAGAGGGAGAGGGAGAGGGAGAGGGAGAGGGAGAGGGAGAGAAGAGGAAGAGAGAAGTCTTAAGTCTCTATGGCCACAAAAGGACACCAAAGCTTCTCTTTACTCTGAATTTACTAAGTCGCTGGTTCTGGGCTTCCAGCTAGTGATGATCCTGTGTGTTCAATGAGGGAGGTGGGTTGATGGGTGGCTTTGTACAATGGAGGTGGAATACAGGTGTCACAGGCGGGCACAGCAGGGGTGCAGGGATGGAGAGGGGGAAGGGAATCATGAGATGCTTACAGTGAAGGTGCAAGGATCTGTTTGGCTCCTTATTGCATCCCTTCCTGATGTAGACATCTCAGACTAGAGATGTGCCAACATGTCAGCTGGTCCCTGAACCCACCTGGGAACGGAGTCTGCACGGACCCAGCCCCTGTGCCACCTCACACAGACTCATCCTCTCACTCCCCAACAACCCTATCCCAGCCTACTGCCTCTGTGCACCACTCTGCCTATCTTCCACCACCCTCCCCTGCACAAATGGGACATTCCCCTGACCTGGAAGGTGCCACATTACCAAGGAGGTAGGAAAAAGAGGGTGAAGGGAAAAAACAATTCAAGCAAAACGGTGGTATGGACATCAGCTGTACAGGTAAAGCATGTCCCACAGAGGTCCTCAGCCCAAGTGCTCAGCTTAAGGTAGAACAGTGCCCATTACCAGAACCCAGAGCATCAAATGTCGTTTCCCTCTGCACTGGGGAAAGAGGCTTGGAAACATTCAAGAGCAGAAACAAACATGGCCAGGTCAAGAAGGCCCATTGCCCACTTTGTAGACACCTGAGGCTACACTTCCTGACAAAGAGTCCCTCTCCATCTCTCCTGTAGCTCCCTTCAGATATTGGAAGGCTGCTATGAGGTCTCCCCAGAGCCTTCTCTTCTCCAGGCTGAACAACCCCAGCTCTCTCAGCCTGTCTTCGTAGAGGAGGTGCTCCATCCCTCTGATCTTCAGCCCAACCCAAGTTTAAGCACTCACAGCACGCTGGTCTGTCCCAAGGAAATCCCAGCTCTTTCCTGTCCCCAGGCCACCTCCAGCCCACCAGGTCTCCCTTCCCCACCACAGTTTGCCCCTCTTCCCAGGCAAGGATCCTAGGAAAGTCTGGGTCTAAAATATGCTCTGAATGTCAGGTACTGAGGTTTGCAGCCCTGTGCAAACCCAACCTCACCCCTGGTGCTGGAAAGTCTCCCTTCAATCACCCCTATTAAAGCAAATATCTCCCCACCCCACTGCCCTCGGGTGTCTTGCCGATAAACAGGCCGAAGGGAAAGTTATTAGCTTTTATTCATGGTGTCTAAACTAAAGTAAAACATCAACGGGGTGACTGTACATAATAATAGACTAGATAAAGTCCATTTTTCTTGGGCCCTCTGAAAGCGATCCCCGAGCATTAAAACGGGTTTCTTAATAAATATCTTATCTCCTCACCACACAGCCCTGGCTGCAGATAACCAGACAGCCATTACTGTACCTCTGAAATAACCCCATTTCCATCAGGGCCACTTCAAACAGGCTCCTCTTTAAAGAGCCCCTCCCTCCCCGAGGGGAGATGGGCTTGAACCTCCTTTGGGAGGGGGGGGAGCCAGCAAGGGACAGGGGATTTTAGCCCAATCCCCAGGCAGGGTGGGGGGGGTCACTGCATCGCGATGAGCTCCCTGCTGTAAGTAACCATGGAGTGAGGTGTTCCCTCCGTGAGCCAAAATCTGCCTTTCCCCCGTGCCAGGCCCTGCACTGGGATGAGCTATGATGGGCTCCCACAGTCCATCTCACCTGGACCTGCTCTGCAAAGCAGAGGTTGGGCAGGAGAGCAGGGACACGGCAGGCAGCTGCCATCTCCTCAGGGAGAAAGGCCTTCCCAGTGTGTGCATCCCAGGCTGCAAGGTGATGCCGTACAGGTTGCACTGGATTCCTTTATTAATACACCATACAGGTGATAGTGGGTTTATTAAGTATATTGCAGTGATTTCACATTTAATTTACTAAGAATACAATGGTTTGGGCTAGAGGACCCAAGGGAAATCTAGGCAACAGTGAGCAAAAATCCATGAAATTCAATGTAGCACACTAATCATGGAGGCATTATAGTATTAATTGCTATAATGATATACTTCTAATCCTATCTTAACACTGCACCACATAATTTCATTGGGTAAGAGACGAAAGGAATTAAATTTAGTTCAATACAGGCGAGCATGTAACTTAATAGAGTAGTTTGACTCCTGCACACTCAGGGGCTTAGGGCTGATGTCACACCACGCGCTCTGCAGCGGGGAAGAAGGATGGCCCAAGACTTTTGACACCCTCACCGAAATCTGGAAGCAATATGGAAAAGTGTTAGATTTCTGCTTTTCGAGAGGCAACCCCGCCATATAAAGGATAATTAGAATTCGTTGTAAAGATGATTTATCATGTCTATCATTGTGTTTGAAAAGGCTAGGTCACCCATGAATGCTGATGAAATTTCAAAGATCTACTCCCCAAGGACTTTTCCGCATCTGCTGCCCTCTGAGATGGGGAAATAGCCCAGGGCAAGCTTCTCATTAATACCGCAGGAAAATATAAGCATTTTGTCCGACATAACATTTTTCTTCAGCGTTATACCTGCCACGAGTGGACCTTTAAATGACGTGGTAATAGGGCTCACTTTAAAGCTCATGTACTTGCTGTCGTGTGTGTGTCCCCCCCCGCTTCTCCGTCCCCGGTCCCCCCTCCCAGCCAGGTTTCAGCCTCTAACGAGGCGGCGTTTCGACCCGAAACACACTTTCTCCCGTAACAAATACTGCGGGAGGTGGGCGGAGGTGGTAAAAGGAGCTTTTTGATCCTGTTTGTGTAGGATGCAAAAGGACATCAAAGCGAGGGAAGAGGGGGAGGGAGAGAAAGGAAAGCAGAGCGGGAATAGCCCTAGACGCTGGAACACCAAATTAGCTCGTGAAAGAGCTCGAGAAAACATAATTAGTAAAAACACCATAAATCCGTGGTTCTTTCGGGCTGGGAGGGCGGCCAAGGCGAAGGTGCTATTTGTTGAATATTTG
>NW_015091083.1:9441521-9455195 GCF_001431845.1 Calidris pugnax | reverse complement strand
CGCACAGACTCATACAGTAGTTTGGGTTGGAAGGGACCTTAAAAAGTCGTTTAGTCCAACCCTGCCTGCAACGAGCAGAGATATCTTCAACCAGACCAGGTTGCCCGGAGCCCCATCCAACCTGAACTTGCATGTTCACATGCAGATGGGGATGTGGCCACCCTAGAGACCTAGGGGTGCCTGGGTGAAGCTGCAGGGCCGGATCTGCTGCCTCAGACACCCCTGGGATCTGGGGGGACACCCAGAGAAGCCACCAGCCTTCTCCTGGTCAGGGCAAAGGCTGCAAGAGGGAAGATGCTGGCTCTGCAGTGGCTCCGTGGTGGCTCTGCGGGCTGGATGTGCCTGTATCAGAAGGGACATAAAGGACACACAGAGAAGATTGGTCAAATTCACTCCACAAGGCAGTTTTCCTCTCTGTCCCCGAGGTGAGTCAGACCGGCCAACTCCATCCTGCCTGCGGGCAGCTTTCCCTCCAGTTCTGCACTTGGATGCCTCTTCCCTGCAACACTAGGGCTCACTTCACTGAGCTTCTCTGTTCACTTCACTGATGCTTCCTTGCAACCCCTGTGGTCCTGGGGGGTCCAGCCCAACCCGCAGGACCCCATTTTAGTTCCCACCACATTAGCAGGACTCCCTGCCATGCCAAGACTATGTCCCACCTGCACTTGGGGCGATTCAGGCCACAGAGTGGAGGGAGGGCTGGGTAAAACAGCTCGATGCAAGGACTCTCTCCTGTCACTGCCTGGGCTTGGCAGCTCAGAGCTGATCTCGGGCCAGCTCTGGCTCTTCATGACCCCTCTCCAAGGGGAGATCGAAAGCCCTCCTGTAAACAACTGGTGAAGGTCAGGGGAAGGAAAGCCTGACACCACTTAATGAAAGACAGTTGCAGACAATCTTTTGCTCAGTTGTCCGTGTCTGGGAGGCGTGGGGATCTCTGTGTTCAAGCTTTTTAATTTCCATTCTAATTTGCAAGTCATAAAGAGAGACAGTGTGCAGTCCGTGGTCTCCCGCTTAATTTCTTGTCACCCTAATCATGCCAGTTTAACCCTCACTCGCTTGCCTAGGTGTTTCTCATGCTCAGCCCTAGTTACCATCTCCTCTGTGAAGCAGCCTGCTCAGACACGTGTGTCCTGCTTGCACTCCAGGTCTGTGGTTCTAATGCTATGTAGATGACCTCTGTCCAGATGCATTAGAGCTGCTGCAGTCTGTAGGAAGAGCAGGGGCAAAATTCTGAATAATACAAGAGGGATACTGCAATTTAAAGGAGCTCAAAGCCTTCTTAACCATACTAGACTTCTGCAGCATGGTTTTGTGGCGGGGAGAGGAAGGGGAAGAAACAAACAAACAAATAAAAAAACCCTAAACCCCCAAAACAAGAAAAAAAGCCCCACCTGCCTCCTTTTTAATGTTGGCGGAAACGGGACCCGGGGTGGGGGGGGCGGGGGGGAAAGACGCCCAGGAGAGCTCACCTCAGTGGACAGCTGGGGCAGATGTTAAACAAAATTTTCAAAAAGAGCCTCTGGCACCAGCTGAGACCCATGTCTTAGTCTCCTTTTTGCTTTGGATCCCACGGGCCGCAAGGGATCACAGAATCTTCTAGGTTGGAAGGGACCTTAAAGATCATCTTGTCCAACCGTCAACCTAACTGACAAAAATAGACACCCGCACAACAAACAAGGAGCATCATCACTAAACCATACCTCCCAGCACTACATCAACCCGTCTTTTGAACGCCTCCAGGGATGGTGCCTCAACCACCTCCCTGGGCAGCCCATTCCAATGGCTGATAACCCTTTCAGTGAAAAAATTTTTCCTAATATCCAGCCTGAACCTCCCCTGGTGTAACCTGAGGCCATTTCCTCTTGTCCTGTCGCCCGTGACTTGAGAAAAGAGACCAACCCCCATCTCTCTACACCCTCCTTTCAGGTAGTTGTAGAGGTGACACATGCTCCTGCAGGAGGAGATGCTCTGGGGACTGTCTTGCTCTCTCCCGTGACAGATTTGCGTTACCGACCCACCCCCCCCACCCCCTAAAACAGCGACAGAAGTGAGACCAAAAAAAATCAAATCACCTGTGCCTTAAGCAAGGTAGCAGTGCCAGTGCTGCTGCGGTCTATGGGGCAGGCAAATCTTCACTCTGCTGCAGAGCCCCAAACTGGGATTAACTGAGTTTCCTCCTCTTCCTTATGTTAGCAGAGTGACTCTGGATGGTGGCTTCAATCCCCTGGTGTGGCTTCAAGCACCCTGGGCAGCAAAAGGGACCTAGGGGAAACTTTGTGTGTGGGAGAAGGTAAAGAAAGAGGGGAAAAAAACAGCCCTGGCTTCTAGCCTTCCTCAAACCATTCCCTGACTCCCCAGTACACGAAAGCGTTCCCAGGGACACTCTGCTTCATGACAGACAACTCATTTACAAAGCAAACATCAAGCTCTACACAACCATATTTTCATCAAAGGTAAAATAGCATCATAACAGACATGAACATATCCAAGAAACTGCAGCAGAAAGAAGTGGCTCTGCCGGCCACACACAGCAGAAGCATCCACAGCTCTTGTGACTCAAGAACACAGCAAGCACAGCCCTGGAGATACAGCCTCCACCCCTTCCCTCGTCCCTCCCTATGAAATGAAGACTATTGTAGGGAACAAAGTCATCAAACGGGCACCAGAGAGCTTGGTTTTGCCTCCTCTTGTATCTCCGCTCAGTTCTTCCCATGCCTGGTCTTACTGGAGTGCCCCGTCCCTGGAAGTGTTCAAGTCCAGGCTGGATGGGCCTTTGAGTAAACTGCTCTAGTGGGAGGTGTCCCTGCCCATGGCAGGGGGGTTGGAACTCAATGATCTTTAAGGTCCCTTCCAACTCTAACCATTCTATGATTCTAAGTTGGATTTTTATTTCCTTCACCACATTGGATGTTGAGGGCATTTCTCTTACTGCCCCAGCCCAAGCTGAGCACTTTATTAATCCTTTAACCAAGCAGCAAGGCTCCATTTTTTAAATTCAATTTTTAAATACATTTGTTTGGAGAGAGAAAATTGCCTATCTCAACTAAAACGGGGCTGCTTTGTTAGCGAGAGACAAAGAACAAGAGCAGGTGATCATTTTTTCAACAGCCTCGTGGCTCCTCGGAGCAGATTTCAAAAGCATCAACAGGCGGGAACTTTTTGCTTGAAAAAAAATCCTGCTAATCCCGAGAACTCCACCCGAGCGGCTGGAATCCCAAACCTCGAGTAAACCCAAAACAAAGAGTGTTTATCAGCCTCCGAGCAGCCTGCCTGGAGCCCCTCCAACAGCAGCAGCAGCAGCTCCGGGGCTGTGCTCCCCGCACTCAGCAGATGGCACTGCTCCCCCAGGAACCGCCCCGCACACCCCCGCACCCTGCCCCGCTCCGCTGCTGCGGGAACCCCCGCCCAAACCCCGCCGAACTCAAGAGGTTTGGAGAAGCACCAAAGAGAAGAAGCAGCTGACGAGAAGGTCTGAGGTGGAGCGGGCCCGGGGGGGGGAAATACCTTTGCCACGTTTGAAAAAGTCCCAGTAAAACAATAAGACAATAAACCTGTGAATCACGACCATCGGTGGTTCTCCTTCTTTCTCCCGCCGCCACAGGAGGGTGTTTTGTAAAGGAAGTTTTAAAACCAAGTGGCTAGACCAACCAATTAATCTATTGGTCCTCTTCAGAAAAGCCGTATTTTTAGAGTTATTCAACTTTTGTGCTGAAGTTTGGCTGCAAATTGTTTATTCTCCGTCCTAGGGTAGAAAGGATAAAGACCTGAGCCAGTGTCGGGGCGTTGACAGCCTGAGAAGGCAAAGGAGAATTAATGCAGTTTTCTGTGAAACAAGGCGGAAAAAGGAGTGTGAGAGCGTCAGTCTTGCACATGGAAAACATTGCTGGAGAGCCCATGACACAAAAAGTGATGACAGGTTCTTGCATAACATGACACTTAAAACTACAAATGGTTCGCTAAACTGGAAAAGCACTCCCTCTGTACCCACTCATGCCCAGACATTTTCAAGTTACAAATACTTTACTGGTTAACAAGGCTCCTACGGGCTTACCAATATTCTTGCATTTCTATCTCTGGGCCATCCTGAAGCAGTAGGTAACAAACATGGTGGGAATGAAGAGCAGGACCAGTTCCAGCTACTGGGAAAGGAAGCAGTTGTTCAAACCAGACACAGCAAAATGACCATGAAAACCAGTGCCTCTAGTCCCTCTGCCAGAGCTCTAGGACCAGTCTGGAAGCTACAGACCCTGCTGTGGAAAAAAGGTCTCTTTGGCTCTCTCATACAGGCACATCCCCCTCCCAATGGTAGCAACACCAAGCCAGAGTCTCTCCCCCAATATTTTCCCTTCTAATCTCAGAAGACACCTGGCCCGTGCCCTTATTTATAGGGCAACATATCACATTTTGGCTGCTTTGCCTGCATAGCTGAGAAGCCTTCAGCCAGCTCTGCTGAACACATCAAGCCAAAACAGTCCATCACATACCAGATGCAAATTGATCATTCAAACAAAGGAAAAGTTTGTTTCCAGTGGGGGAGGAAAGAATTCAGAAATATCTTCTTCAGAAGACTAAAACAATAACTGGGAGAGGCAACCTCCCTGGTTCACAGATTCTGCTAACTAAACCTTAGCAGGGGCTTACCTGGAAAAACCAGCAACAGATTGGAGCAAGAAAGGTTACTTTCTCCTCTGGTGATCCTTCTGGCAGGTGGGACCGGAGGAAGACGTCAGAGTGAAACAGGATTTTGGAAATGCAGTCAGGAAGAAGATGCATGAAGATGAAAGGACATAAGAGGGGAAAGAGAGAGAGAGACGCCAAGGGAAAGCCAAAAAAAGGCCAGAAAAAGTAACATTCCCACGCAGAAGCTGATACCCCACTGGGAGAGAGATAAGGAGTCAAAACTTCATTGAAAAAGACCCCAAAACACACTCTTAAAACACACTCTTTTCTATCCTTTTCCTAACATATTCATCCTAATTCTTCTCCTCCCCCCACCGGGGCACCCATCCCCTTCTTGCCTTCATTTCAACTCACCTCTTTATCAAACCCACCCAGAAGCGTGATCTTAGCACAGCACAGTGAACACTTTGGCTGGCTGCTGTCCTAGGCCAGCACCTCACCACCTCAACCCTGCAGGGAGATACCCCGTCCACCACCCACCGCCAACGTGGTGGATGGGGCATCTCCCTCCTTCACCAACCGCAAGAGCTCCCAGCTCCTCTGGCAACACGGCAGCTCTTCTGGCCTCACAATAGCCTATTATTTTCTGCTCCTTAATAGTTTTTGCTCATTTTCCAGTACACAGTCAGGAACAACCCCAGTTTACACAAGGTTGCATGTACTCACTCCAGACTCCCAAGCACTCAGAAGTCAAAGCCACAGCTGTAGGGACGGTGAGAGCAATAGAAGTCTTCACCTATACTACTTCAACTTAGCTTTGCAAAGATGATAGTTTCCATTTTGTCAACACCAGTGACCCAAAAGTTGTGATTGAGAGCACCCAAATGAAAGAGCTAAGCCACCAGGGACTTCAACTGTGATGTACTCTCTACCGCTTGGCCACATAGGGTGACATGTCACGTGCTGCCACCAAACAAATTTGCTAACTAACCCCCCACACATGAGAAGGAGGGGCACAGGAGGGGACAGTTTGCCATTAGAATTATGTCAGCTCATAGCACTATTATTTCTTAACTGCCTCAGTTATATTTATGCCAGTACAGCTAAATGGGGCAAAACAGTTACAGGAACACAGGTCCCAACGGTATCTCCTCATGTCTCTGAATGATCTTCTGTCCCAGGACAGAGCAGTTGCTCCCAGCAGTAAAGGATCTCTCTCGTACAATGCTTAGCCCTGCCAAAGCTCTTAAGGAAGATGGGCAACAACTTTTTTATTATGAGTATTATACTCAGAAAATTTCTTGAGACATTATGTAAAAAGCTAAGTATAAACTTAATCTATGCTCTTTCTGGAATACATGATAGATGGAAGCCTACTCATACTTGGTCTCAGTAGGAAGGCACCCGCAGCCAGGTTAGTTCTCTCTCTTTCCATCAAAAAAAATACAGTTTTATTCAAACACACTCCATATCTAGTTTTATTGACCGCTAATTAACATGTAATAATAACTCATACCTTCCTGGAGCCATACCCACAGGATGAAACTTCTGTGACAGAACCACGGGTCACTTTAGTATTACTAAATAGCACCTGAAGTCACAGCTGTTGGGTTTCAGACTGACGCCAGCCCAGATGTGATGAGCACTGGACAGCAAGTGAATACTCACAACACCCGTGTTCCTGGATACCGGCAGCCTGGAAGATGCAGATGTTGACTTTCCAGACCACTTACAATTAAGTTTAAATCTGGATTTTGGAGCTAAATTTAGGCTTTGGGGCTGGAAAGGCATGACTTCGCAAGACACTGGCCTCTTCTGGGATATTAGATGTTTAATACACAGTCTGCACAAACATAAAAACCCAGTGCCTGTTTTTGAAGTAGTGTGGTCACTCTGTTTCTTCTTTAAACCCTTAATACAAAATGGAATGCATAAAAAGAGCCAGGAAAAATATGTTTGTATTTACTAGGGAAAGAAAAATAGGGAGGGAAGACATGAGCAACATTATTATATGTGATGAATCTCCTGTTTATTTTAGAGAGTCTGGAAATTGCCTTATTTTTTTTCAATTGGACCACATGTCTTTGTAAAAGATGTGTTCCACTCCAAACCATAAATATTCCAGGGACATCCTATTAGCAGTGTTATGCAAGAGAGGGAACTAGCTTATCCCAATGGAAGGCATTCACACTGCCTCCTGACATGCATTTGATTTAAGCCTGTCTTCTGCAGGCCTGTCTTCTTTCCTCTATAGCAAAGGGGATCCTGTCCAGGAGCCTCACTCTGTCCTCCCTTTGGAGATGTCTGGGAAGATAAGCCTCTCACACATGCCATCTAAAATTGCTGTCATGTGAATATCCTCTTCTGGCCTTACAAACTTTGAATCTATGAAAACAATAAAACACTGTTCTTTAATTTGACACGAGCACAAAACTGCCTTTTACATCTGAATCTGGTTAGAGGGAGCCTGGGGACACCACCACTTTGACCTTTTAGTATCTGGCAATGCGTTGCTGAGGTATGAGGCCAAGAGTGGTCCCTAAAGAAACCTGCCCAGCTCTGCTGAGTCCACCCCAAGCTGCGTGAAGGTGGCAGGGTGAGCATGGCCTGATGAGGCAAGTTTTCATACACAGGCTGCAGCAAGAGTGGAAGGACCAAGCTGGAATAAAAATCCTGTCAGACTTTCTCCTAATTCTAAATCACCTTTTAGATCCCAGTCATCCGTAGGGGAGATTAAGGTGACCAGGAACATGATCCACAAAGATCAGTGCACTCCACAATAAAGTGCTTATTCTGGGAGGAAAAATTCAGGAGAAAGCTCAAGACACTGCAAAGAGAAAAACTATGGTGTAGAGAGACCCTTCATACCCCGTACTTGCCTGAGGCCAGGTGCTTATGAATTCTGCCCCCCCAGGCAATAGAGGCATCAAGGGAACCTCTTTCCAGATCTCTTGCTGTCAGAATTTAAACTGCCTTTCTCAACAGCCCACCAAAAGTAGTTTTTCCCCATGCCAAAACAGCCTCACAAGCCTTCCTGACCTGGTAGTAAGATCAGCAAAACACAGGTTGGGCCAGAGAGCATCTGGGATTCTGAATCCCTGGTTTTACCTGAAATGACAAATGCACAGATCATTGTAGGAGTTTTAGTATCTTCTGTTTGTTTATTCTGTTCCACCAGTGTACACAAGTGGTGTTTTCCTGGTTTTAAGCCCATGTGAAAGAGAAAAGATTTGGCTTTCTGTTTGGATGTCATAATATTAATAGAGAACATCTTTAGAGGCTTATTACAATGCAATATTGCCAATTCCAAGCATTAAGAAAATGAAGGAAAAAAGAAGACATAATGAATCATTCATCCCCACCCTACAACAAAAATCACGAGAGTAAAAATGGCTTTGATTCCATTTGTTTACCAGTTTCTGAGCATTTCTGTGTCGTCAGATTACTATTTCAAACCCTTCTGCCACAAAGAGAGCTAGGAACTGTCTTAAAGGTTCTCAGCTACCCTTAAATCACATGAATCCTGAAGCTGGAGGCAAAAAAACATCTAACAAGGAAGAAAACCAGCTAACAAGGGACTCAGGATGAAAATACCAGGGCAATTAATAAACCATTGATACCCAACAGGTTCTTTAGGTTGGCTATGCTGCAGGACCCAGAAAAGATGACATTTGCTAGAGCAGATTAAAACTGCCTAAAATGAAAAAAGGGCCAATATACCACACTTCGGGTACTAGTCCAGATCAACTATGCACAACGTTCCTGGGAAAAAAAATAACCAAAAACCCACACCCAAAAAAACCCAGTTAGGGCTTTTGGTTTGAGACCAGTTCTCCCAGTCCTGATTTCTTATGGAGTCAGGAAAAAAGCTACTGGCAAAAATAGCTGTATGTAAGACTCATGAAATGTGGTAACTAAACATTATTATAAATTTATTTCATCTTGACACCAGAAACAGCTCTACAGCTGTTTTATGATATGATGAAGGTTAAACTACTACCGAACAAGTCCTCCTGCATGCAGCTACTATAAAAGTGTCACGGAATTATTTCTAATTTTAGTGCCCGTTGTTTTAAAAATTGCTGCACTCCAGGAAGCAAGAAAAAAGGTGATTCACATCAACCTTACAGCTCAGGAACAACATGGATCTAACCAATGGAGCTGAGCAGCTACGTACTGCTAGAGGGTTTGTACTGGACCAAGACCCCAGGGAGACTCACAAGGGGTTTCAAGTCACCATAGTCCACATAGTCTTGTGGCTGATTTAGTGATGTTGCCCCACTTTCTAGCAAACGAGGAGAAACAGGTACTTTTAGGGTAGAATTAGTCTCACCTACTTCAGCCACCCAGTTTAAGATGATGAAATGAATCACACCTGAGAATGGCCATTTGTCTGCGCTAACCATAAAGTTAGTTTAGGCAATTGGATATTTACAGTTTTTCAGGTGAATCACATCCAAGTGCCCAATAAAACTGGTAAATTGGCTACTGTAAACTGGTAAAACACTACTCCAGCTTCAAATGTTGCTACATCCCCACCTCCTGTGGCCCAAATTTGTCAAAAAAAAGGAGGGAAAGAAACAAGTTCAAACAGTAGATACTACTAACTCGCCGGACATGCTTGTAGAAATTAGTGTTTTCAAAATAGCATTTCCTCGACTGGCATTCCCAGATACCAGTAAAAACCATTATCTGAGAGCTGGGTCTGTCTAAGAACATCAAAACCATGACATGAAGCCATGTAAGATAAAGGGAAATGTAAATCACTGGTCTGTATAAGACAGAGACAGAAAAAAAAACTAGTTAGTGAGATGATCACCAGCATTCATCAGCTACTAGTATAATTTGCTGGATACTACAAACACCATTAAAATGAAAGTCACACGAACTCTAAAATCACAGGTTGTCAGAAATTTTTGTCAAAGGGAACCAGAAGCAAATCAGCTGGCAAAAAATTCATGCCTTCATTGTTACGAAGCACAGCCTGTCACCCCATTTATCTTATGGGGATGCTGTCACTGCTGATATGGACAATTAACTGTATTTGGAAAAATACATTTTTCAAACATTACCTGCATTCTCCATCATCTTTGAGCACAAAATTACTTGCAGGGAGAAATAATTTCAAGACCTGCACCCAAGTTGGGGTATGCTGGTATAGCTACGCAGAAATGGAGACCATACACCAACGTGTGTGGGCTGAAAGTATGGCCATTACTTCATGTCTATTGCGTTGGAAGCTGCCAGCAGTGGGTGAGCCTCTTCTCCCCTCTAGGTCAATAAAGAAAATGGTCTGATCAAGCCTAAGAATTTCTGACGCTCAAAGTGGTGGATGTCTGGTCTCTCTGTGTGAACAACATTGCAAGCACCATCCCAGAAGCTAAGCATAAACCCTCTGTCAACATTGTCTACTGATGTCTAGAAATACTGTGGGCTTGGCATTAGCTTTTCAAAAAACAGCTTTTTACTGTCATTTTTAAGGACTCCTAGAGATGCACCTACCTCTTGTTCAAGATCCTAGGTATGGTGTCTAAGTATGATGTCTAGGATGCCCTGATTACAGCATTATTCAACAGCTGAGAAGCACCAATATCTAAATTGCTCCTACACAGAGGAGCATTATTCAGAAGATGGCAAAGAAAGAGCAACCTGAAAGACACCTTTCTTAATTCCAATGCAAATTTGATTTGAATGCATATTTTACTAGGTGTTACCACCCGAATCTCTGACCAATCAGCATCCTATCCAACGTATTCTTATGCACACTGAAACTGAGATGCTGCCAAAGCATTAAGCAGCCTCCAGAAAAGGGCGGGGAGGGATGAATGTGCTTCTGCTTCCTGTTCTTGGGCAGAGCAGACAATGAGAAACGCCTCTTCAGTCCAGGGGTTAGTCCAGAACCAGGAGGTTTAATCCACCTAATGCTTCCAGTCTGGCCATAACGCCTTTGCTATTCATTTTAAAAGGGAGTTAAAAAAAAAATATTAAATGCTATTATCCGAAGGCCAAGATTCCAGCGATAAGAAACTGGAACGTTGTCTGAGATGTTAATAGTAAGAGCTAAAGACACGCTCCGCAACTGCGGGGCAACATTTTACTAAGTTTGGCAGAAGAGTCTCCTCCCTCCATCCCCTCAGGCTCTTGCTTAGCTTAGACAATATCACAAGGAAGGGCTGTTTGCCCAGAGGTTTTCACTGCGTATTTGTTGGGGATTTTTTGTTTGTTTGTTTGTTTGTTCATCCACATGGCTTACAGCCAGCTTATGAAAACTACAAGCCTGTCATCAGGAGTTCACCCAGTCTGAGAGAGGAAAAACAATGGTTAGAAGTCAACCTGATTCCATACCTTTAAAAAGTCACAGAATAAAACACACATAAAGAGGACCTTCTAGAAACATTGTGACACTCCCCGATTTCAGCCACAGATTATAATGAAACACCAGTTTCTATAAGTGATCAGTAGAGGTTTGTCTTGACACGGACAACCCAGCACAGGAGCATCAAGGTCTTGTCTTTGTGCAAGCAGAACCTCCCCCGCAGGTTTGCTCATCCAGAACGACTGAGAGTATCCTTAAAAAACCAAAACTCTCTTCTTACCCTTATCAGACAGGTTTCTTTCAAACTTTTTCAGAGTATGCCACGCCACACTCAAACACAGGAAAAAACACCCAACACTTACATCATCTTGAGCTGTACTAAGAAGAGCACAGAGAAGATTCCCTGGAAGCAGGAAACCCTACTTTGTACAGTTCATATTCCCACTGAGGCCAGCGGACAGCTCAGATGCAGCCAGCTGAGAGGATCAGACTTATCAACTGGAGATGGGGCAGGATTAAAAAAAAAAAAACCACCATTGGGCCAAATCCCAGCTGGTGTAAATCAGTGTAACTCCACTCGTTAGCAGGGTTGTGCCAATTCAAGCCAGCTATGGATCTAACCCACAGTGTGTTTTGCAAGTCTATTTTCAACTCTTCAGGGCTCTGCTCTGCTGTGTTTAAACATTCACAACACCCACTGAAGTTAATGAGAACTGTGTGTGCAGAACACTAGTGTTATTTCTTTTTAAATATTTGGGAGGTGCTCAGAGACTGTGATAATGAGTGCCATATATTAGAACCCAGACAGAATGGTATTGAATCATCAGACCCTAAAGTGGGACAGGTCGTTAATCTTTTCCTTGGGAGAGCATTTCAATTTTTGCCTTGGCAAATGAGGAATCATCATTAATAGATGTGGGGGTTCTACCTTTGCCAAGTCCCAGACAAAGTGTGTTTTTCCATTTGCCTTGGGCTTGTGTAAGCTTGCCTAAGGAGGCCAGCCTCGCAGTTTGAGAAACACTGCTAGCAGCCACCATACCCTCATTCCCAGCTAAATTAAACCCTATTATGCTGTAATTAACCTTGCCTAACTTGTTCTGAGTTACAGCAGTAGGTAAAAATCATGCTTTTTCCAGGTTGTCCCTGAGAAGCATTTTTACATATCAAGCTTGCCTACTCTTCTACTATTTCCAGCATCTCCTGGAAGCTCTTCTTCTGAAGATCCCAGCTCGATTGCAGGCAACATCAGAACTCTTCTTGACTTCAGTGAAGCCAGAATCACCTGCAATTATACTCGTGCTCCTCCTGTTCATGCCAGACGGCGTATTTTTGAAGCCAATGCAATACCACAGAAGTGATGGTGAGAATACATACACACACCTTGTTACATTTTACGGTTTAAAACATACACATAGGCAGGCTCACTAAGTTTCTTTGATCAAATTTAAAGCAGTAAAATTCCACTTTATGAAGCAGTCTGTTGCCTCTTTTATTTAAATGCCAGCTTAAAAAAAAAAAAAAAGAAAGAAATCTAACACATACCTAGTTCCATTTGATACCTGGGGTAAGGGTGAGAAGAATGAGCATGAGGTAGGAAGAACTTCTCATTTACAAAGCTAACCTTTAACAAGAAAAATAAATAGTTGGCAGGTTTTTTTCCTTCTTCTTTAAAAATTCAAAGTTCTTCAGCTGCATTTTGAAAGATCCAGCATTTTATCTAAGGTCCATCCAACCTGATTAAGTCCACGGACCTTTAAACCAGGCCATCCATGTAGCAGCCTCAGAACCATTCCCCCACTCAAGTGATTTTGATGAAGGTAGGACCAAGAGTCCAGATAATCCTTTAACTGCCTCCAATAAGTGTGTAAATGGAAAATGCAGTATAAAGCACCACAGCATAAAGGCTACACTGCCCTAAATAAAAGGGCAAAGGAAAAAAAAAGTGCTATCACTGAACACAGCGTTGCATATATTACCAGTGGAAAGGTGAGAAGCCTCTGAAGAATGCAGCCTGGCGAGCAGCAAAGGCAACCTGATTTTTTTTTAATCTGTGTGTCTGAATATGGGGGGGGAGAAGAGAGAGGAGAGAATAAATGGTTATGCAGTAACAGCCTGCCCCTAACAGAGCCTGCTGCCGTAGCAGAAGGATTTACCCTACCTGTTCCCTTCCAGACATTAAACTCCACCGCTCCCACAGGACATGCCATAACTTTTTTTTGTCGTTTTAAAGTACTTGCACTGACATTACTCCTTCTGCCACGGCCGGGAGTGGGAACCAACGGCGGCTCTTGGTGGCCAGGGCACCCTCCTCATTGCCACACCGGGCCCTCCGCCTCCCTCTCCTCGCCGCCCCGTCCCGTCCCAGGTGCTCCCGCCGCCCGGCTCCACCTCCCCCGGGGCCGCCCCTTCTCCCCGGGCCCGGCTGCTCCGGTGGGTCGCTCCGACCGGGGGTTGAGGGCGCGGGGGTCGGAGGGGGGGGGAGTACGGACGGACGGGACGACCGGGGGACGGGACCGGGCCCGTCTCTGCCGCCGGCGCTGCAGGTCTCCGGCGGCGCCAAGTGAACTCGCTCGTCCGCCGCTGCCTGCCCCCCGATGCCCGGGCCTCGCTGGTCAAGTGGTCCTAAACATTTCACAATTATGATAGAGAACTGTTGAACTGTTAAGAACCACTGCACCAAGGAGGCTGAGGAGCCGCCGTCCGCGGGGAGGAGGGGGGGAGCCGGGCGGGCGGGGAAG
>NW_015091083.1:9321244-9441458 GCF_001431845.1 Calidris pugnax | reverse complement strand
AGGCAACAAGCTTTAAAAAGGGATAAAAATAAATTTAAAAAACAAAAATAAATCTAAAAATATTAACAACAAGAAGGAAAAAAAAAATAAAAACCATCCTTCTCAGGGGGAAGCTGGGATGGGTGGATGGACGGACGCCCCGCCGGTTCCCCCGCCGCGGCCGCCCCTCTGCCGCGGCTCGTCCGTGCGGGGCCCTTTTATACCCGCGCGGGTACCTCGCGGTGGATGAGCCGTCCCCTGCCGCGGCAGCCAGGAATGCAGCCCTCGCCCCTGACACGACCAGTTTTTCCGGGCTTGCCTTCGCACTGACGGGGCGGTTTTTGTTTCCAGCCATCATCATCATCATCATCATCATCTGGGGCGGCCAAACGTCAGCAGGTAGAAAAAAAAAAAAAAAAAAAGGGACAAACCTGTTCCAAAGGCGGCGCGTTTCCTCCCGCCCTGTCACCGGGGCGGGTGGAGGCGAGGAGAAGGAGGGGGGGTAAGATGGAAACTGCTCGACAGGTTTCGCCGAAGCTGGAGGTGGCTGCGGGGGGGGGGGTGTGAGTAAGAGACTCCACCCTGCGCCCTCCTGACAGGAGCCGCCGCTGACGGGCCGCCCGCCCTCCGCACCCCGCCGGCTCCCCTGGCCTGGCTGCCAGCCTTAAAGAAAAGAAAAAAAAAAAACCAACAAAATCCCTAACAAAACACAACAACAAAACAAAACAAAACAAAACAAAAAAGCCCTAAACCGGCCCGTCACGTTCTCCGGGGGATTTCTTTGCCGTGGCCCAGGCGCCGTGCTTGCCGTGGCGTGGCGCCTGCCTGAGGAAGGCCGCTTCCCGCCCAGGCTGAGGTGGAGAGGCCCGGTCTCTGCGCTGCTGTCCCCGGTGTGGGGAGATGGGCCTCTCCTCCTTCCCCCCACCGGCCAGTGTTCTCTGGGAGACGGTGTGGGGTTGCCTGCCAAAGGCAGCCAGCAAAAGCCTCCCCAACCAACATCTCTGTGTGGGCTGATGGCCTTGTGTGTGCTGCCCGGCCCTCCATGAGGGTAGCACAGTGTACCTCTTCCCCGTGTGGAAGGAAGGGTTCACCGCCAGCTTTCTTCTCATGAACATGAGGTGTTTTGGGGTTTTTCCCCTCAGAAACGGTGTGAGAAAACACCCCACTGTCTGTGTGGGGCTGGGATTACCCCACCTTCCCTTGCTCTTCTCCACAGCCCCACTGCTGTTTCCCCAGGTGAGGTGTCTGAGGAGCGATCCGTGGGGAGCACCACACCATTTTAGAGCTCACTCTCTGCTGCTGAATGTTCCCCACCTTGAGAAGACCACACTACTTGGTTTTGGAAAGGCAGGATTAAGAAACCAGGGCTGAGAACTGTGAAGAAGGGCACGATTTCCAGAGGTGTTGGGCAGCCAACGGAGGAGGACATCCTGAACTTCCAAAAATCAGGCTGCTTGCTCATCGTCACGCTCTTAGCCGTGACTCAGGGAGTAACCATCTCTGAGTTTGGGCTTCTTCAGTTAATTCCTCTCAGTTTTACTCTCCTTATTGACGGAATAGCAATGAAACCTAGTTCACCGAGGCTTCCGAGCCATCTTGTTGGGGTGAGCCGAAAGGCCTCCACGGGATGGCCACCTCGGGATGGGGTTCATGGTAACCTAACAGTGGGCCTCCTCATGGTGGCAGCGGGGATGCTGGTCGGTGGTGGTGCCAGGCTGCCTGCCTTGCCCAACCGCACACCAGCCAGCCCAAGAGACACCATTTCAAAAAGACATGGATGGTAAACCCTGCTCTGCCAGTGACTCAGCCTATGGCCCCAGCCAAGTCACTTCACCACACCTTGAGAGGGAGAGATAATGCTTACCTACCTCAACTTACGAGGCTTCACTAATGTTTATATAGTGCTTTGAATGTTTAAAGAACTGTCTAAGTGCTGTGTATGAATTTTGGCGCTCCAGATCCTATGATCTTTGGCCCTTTAAAAATACACAGGAGGCTCGAGCTGGTCCCGAAGGGGATGCCCATAGAGGCATTACAGAGCAGCAGGGGAGGATAAAGCCCTGGTGGCTCTGAAGCAGCTCTTCCACCACGGTTTGTGTGAACGTGGTGCTCCCACCAGAAGCAGGAGCGGACAGGTTGTTCTAGCAGCCTATGCAAACCTCATGCTGAGGAAGCTCCCCGGGTGTAGGCTGGAGGCGTTTCAGTCCACTTTGGTAAAACCAGCTCCTGTTCTTTTGTTCTACCCTCCCAGGCTCAAGCCCAGAAGTTAATTTTGTGCCTCCTTCCAGATAGCCCAGCCCACAGGGGTTTTCTGGACCTTCTTGTTCTCCCAAAAGGATATTCACTTCCTTCAGATAGAGGAGGGTGCACTAGTTGTGGACTAATTCAGAGGGAACTTCTGTCCTTGGCATCAGTGGAAATCTGTGGAAGCAAGGCTTCTCTTTAATCGCTGTAAGAAGAGTTATTTGTTTTATGACACAGTGTCCTAGGTCTCCCACTCCTGCCAGTGATGTACACAGCATGCACAGCACGATTGCACGAGCTGTATTTTATGTATAATCCCTCAGTAACTACACTGCCAACTCCCGCCTGCCCCTGACAAACACAAACCCACACCCGCACCCACACCCATGGCTCCACAACACCACTCAGCTAAATAATAACCCGACTGCCCACACTGGTTGGGTGCAAAAACTCTTTCCAGCCAAACCAGTTGGAACCCACTACGGCACTGGTGAGATATATAATCCCCAGGGATCCCGTCGCTGTTTCGGTCCAGGTTCAGACACACATGGCTGGTGGCCCGTAGAGAAGGACTCTGAGCCTTCAGCGGGGAGTTGCCTGGGGCAGCCAGGGGAAACTGAGGTACAAGGACCTGTATGAAGTTTAGGCAGGATGAATCATCTTCTGCTTTGGATTTCTTTTTTTTTTTTTTTTAATAAGTGTTGGTGGTTTTACTGATTGAATGTTTCAGTTTTGGTTTTTTTTCAGGGAAGACTATTATAAAAGGGAGTACAGGCCTCTTGTGTTTCTTCATGAGGGTGGCTAGAGTGAATTTTATTGTCTTAAAGGGCTCCACCTAGTCAATGTATAAATTCCCTTAGATCACTAGTATGAGAAATGTTCTTTTTTATAGTAACTTACATGTTAGAGAGCAGTGGGAAAATGTACGTTTGATTTATTTATGTAATTATTTAATAAATTCTGTTTCTCACCTGTGTACTCCCTATTATAAAAGTAAGAAAGGTACAATCCTGCTACCTCCCTTCGCTGGGCAGAGTCTCACACAACAGGCTGACGGCTCTAAGAGGTAGAAGAGTAGAGGTGCCAAAGGGTAGAAGTGGCCAGATAACACTGTGCAAGGGATAAGCCATGTGTTAATTGTTCATCCTCTGTGAAGGTACGAAAGGTGATTGAAGCATTAAAACAAAATAATCGTCTCTGAAATTGTATAGAGGGGAAAATTTAGTTGTATTAAAAGGAATAGTAATTAGTCCCTTATTTCCGTTGATGGTTAAATTAGGTATTGTTTATATCCTACTCTTTTTCAGCTGCCTATATGTGACCACAGTAGTTCTGTGCTTGGTTTTTAAGGGATCACAGTGCAATAAACAGCCCTGTTAGGCAAGCAGCAGGTACATCTCGCATGTGTTTGCAGTCCAGGGGCACAAACCCATTGACAAGAACTGCACTACCCACCAGCATGGACTCATTGCACTAGATGTTGAGAGCTCTCTGAGCACATTGACACCCCTGAAACCTGGAGGAGCAGCAGACTGTAATGTGGAACATGGTGGCTTGAGCACCTTGTACAGCAGCAGAGTTTTCTTGGAAGGGGGAAGCAAGTATTAATGAGCTGAGAGTGTCAAACCAAGAGGGCAGTGCAAAAGGAGACATAATGCCAGGGGTGATTGTAAGAGACAAAGAGTTGGCCTGGGAGGAAGCGAAGATAAAGGGTGAGCTTGTGGGAGGACATAAAAGGGTGTCCTGTTTGCATGGCAGAATATGGAAGATCATGAACACTCTGGTATCAAGAGGAAGATTCTATTTCAAGGAGGTTCTACTTCGAAAAAATGATGTTGTGAAAAATGACTGGGAGGTGCTATCATTATTATCCATCAAATATCCCCACACTCCTTTGGCAAAAGGTCCCAATACGTTCCTGCCAATACCTTATTCCACAGGTAATACCGTGGAAGGACATGAGACAGCCCAAAGTACTGTTCCTTGCACTACAACGTGTTTTATCTGACAATTCTAAACTTAAAATAAAACCAGCTTGCAAACTGAGCCTGGACATGGAACTTAGCGTTTCTCAGCGTATCGTTTTTACCTTCCCTGTAATTTCCCTACTGATTCCCCTCTTCTCGCTCGTTACTGCTCGCCTAAAATTAGCTTGGAAGTTTCTTAAGCAAAAACCTGGAGTCTGACATGTCCTGTAAAGTACCTGTCATGTTCTTGGGCCTGGTAAACAGAAAAAAACCCTGTGCAAGTGGATTTTCTCCCAACCTGGGAAATCAGCATTCCATATGTTCATGGCAAACACTGATGGGGCAACTTCTTGTTTACTTTAGTTGGTGCAAACTCATTTGTCAATATAGCAGCCCACTACGTGTCACATGTGAACATAATAATAGCTTGATGGTAACCTGTTTTGCAGTAATAAACACCTTGAGAGATGGCCTAATGCTTCCTTATAAATAGGAAGCCTTTTGAGATTATTGCCCAAATAACATCAAGTAATTTACAGAGAAATAAGATGGGGTGGGATGTTTTCCCAACCAAAAACTGTTAGAAAGATTTGGGGTATGTCATTCAGTACTTAAATTAATAAAGACAGGCTAGAAATTAAATTAAAATGAGGGTAACAGCTTCATGCAAAGCTAAGATTTCACACTTTATTGAAAATGCCACCATTGTATGCACAAAATTTTGATTAAGCCCAAAATTATCATTTTAACAGGAGAGGAGATTTTATCTCATATGCCGTATCTAAACAGACAGTTCATCATCCCTGAGCACTACAGAGGTTTCATACTGATTTAGCCTGGAATACCACACTTCACCATTTTCCTTGTTCTGATTTAACATCTTGTTCATTCCAGCAGTTAACCGTGTAAATTACATTATACAGATTAATGTACTTTTTCCCTCCTTGGGAGAATTTTTCAAGTCTAGTTTTGTCTGTATCCAGTAGCACTATATCTGGCAGTAAAGAACAGTGTAAATTTTTCTGTTTTCTACTTCACATTTTCAATTTCATTATTAAACGTGTCAGTTCTTTTAATAAACAGCATAGAACACGGAGACCTCGGGGCTTCGCACACTTGTTGCTGGATCAGTGGGTACAATTAGCTGTGCATCAGCAGTTGTAAAAAATAAATTTAAAGGGTGAAAAACAATCCTCGTGCTGCAGAGATGGCACATGGGCTGCCGAGCGGGTGGGTCCTGGGAGATCCGTCAGCCTCTGCGTCAAGAGCTCGATATTAAGGAGAAGTTTCAACTCCAGCACTAGAAGCCCTAAAAAAGACTAGAAAAAGCATATTGAAAGCAATGAGGAGGTACTTCTTAGTCCTGGTCGGGGTTATACTTCGCCATGACGTCCCACTGGGAGCTCAGGAGCCACAGCAGTGCCTTGAGGTGACAGCTGGAGATGTGTCTATGAGAAACGGAATCCTCCAAGTCCGGTTTTTGCAATCAACTCTGGATAAACAATCTCTGTACATTTTTACCAAATTTCAGGAAAGTTTGGTCTCAGAGTTACTTTTTTTTTCTCCTCACAATCAATTCTCCTTTCTTTTTTCTTTCTTTTTCTTTTTTTTTCTTTTTTTTTTTTTTTTTCTTTTTTTTTTTTTTTTTCTTTTTTTTTTTTTTTTTCTTTTTTTTTTTTTGGTGTGTGTTGTTTTGCATTGGTTGTTTTTGTGTAATTTTTTTAATTTGAACAAGATTTTGACATGACCAGTAATTTTTAATGCCTCACTTCCCATGTGCCTGACTCTACAGACTATAAGAGGAGCTGACTTTCGAATGCCAGCCACCTTTTATTCTACCATTGAGTTTCAGGTTAGACCCTGGAAGCTGACACTTGAAATCCCTAGCTTCTTCTGAAAATTTCACCAATAATTTCATATTTAAGCAGTTGCGCACTAAGTGCATTTTATTGCCTCTGTAATTTTTTACAATGCTTAGTTGTGATAGCCATCACAAACCATGTACCAACTTTATTTTTCACGTTCACCAACCAGCTGGTTTTTCAGAGTTAGCAGAATGTTGTGTTCCATCCCATAAAGCCATCAGAAAGGAAGTCATTACTAATGATGTGACCATTTATTGAGATTTCCGAAGTGGTTCAAGCCACTGAAGATACAGAGTGTGACTTTGCAGTGAAGTGGTACGGTCATTTTTAGCAACATCTCATATTTCTGGTTTTATGTCCTTGAATATAGAAACTTTCCAAACAACAGTGGTGAATGGTGACATAGTTGTGGGCAGAGAGCTCGGTCAAAGTGGTCCAAGCAAATAAACCGACTTACTTCACATCACGCTCTTGTCAGTCAGCAGAGATAACAGGCAGACATCCTGGAGCTCCTGGGCATTCAGCAGAGATCTCTGCTGGATTGTCTTCCCTCAAGGGTGCTGGGAATCATGTTGCCCAAAACTGACCCTTCAGCAGGAAGGGGAAAAAATCAGATGTGCCACATTAAGAGTTTTGATGCATCAAAATCCCGCTTTTACTGGGCTCTAGTCACAAAGATCCCTGGCAAAACGTATCCAGGAAGGAAGCCACACACCCTCAAAGATGCAAGTGTAATTATTCATGCACAGGCATCACCTTCAGAGAATCTCCCCTGCGCAGCAGCTTCTTGCATATGACAGGATTAATTTACAGCTCTCTGTTCTAATTGTGATAACTCCTTATCTCTCAGCAAAAGATTGCCATTAAGACTCTTTTTTCTTTACCCTGACATTCTTTTCTTTGCTGTACGTGACCATTGCTCCTGAATTGCCAGGACTGTCATTCCCCTTCTGTGCTAATAATTAATCATTTAATGTTAAATAATTGGAAGCCGAGGTGTAGAAATAACCAGCTGACATAAACAAACATTATTGTCATTCTCTTGCCCCTTTCTTATCACCTTTTTACTGTGTGGAGTCTCACCTAATTTTACTTGTAAGCTCTTAAAAGCAGGGTCTGTGAGTGTTGAACACCAAGGACACTAATCGGATCTGCACCACCCAACAGGCCAGGCTGTGGGGGGAAAGAAAGGGGCACTGCCTCTCCCCTGCCAGCGAGGAGCCCCAGTCCCCATCTGCTGTATCCTCCCGTGACCTCAGTGACAATCTCAGCCAGACATCGACATAGATCCGGACATCAAGGACCAAATCCTTTCACCCTGAGATTTGTATCAGCTCCTTCCAAATAGAGTCCCATTAAGTAGTGCTATTTTGTGCGGTTTTCGCGAGGCTTTTCATTTTGTTGCAGTGATTCAGGCTCTCAGCTACGCTTCTGAGATGCAGGCTCCTGCTCCTTCCCCTTCACCTGATCACAGGTAAACAAATGTATGTCTAATGAATTTTCTAAAGTAATTTTCGGGTAGACACTTTGCACAAATAACAAATCTGGTAGTACCAGATTTTATTCTGACTCATGGACTATCTAAGGTGGCAACATTTGAGTCCCACAGACTCATTTGTATGGTTCAGCAGAGTATTTTACATACCTTATAAGCTTTCTACATTAGTAGCTTTTCTAAGAGAGTCACTAAAAGGAAAGTGTTCTTACAACCATGCAATCAAGCACCACAGTCTCATAAAACATTGTTAAAGAATCACGGAAAGACTAGTTTTACTAGTCTAGAAGATGATTATACTGCTGATAGAGTCCACTTGGAAAAGACACGAATGTATCAGCAATGCTTGTGATGACGTGATGATATGCTGCGCACATGTGATCCATTCTTTATAATTTTTCATTTTCACCCATCATACAATTACTTCAGGTTTATCTCGGTGATCTAACAAATTGTGGTGCTGGAGACTAAAAGTGTTTTATTTCTCACACTGCTGTGGTAGGTCCTACACAGGGATCAGCACAGGTACCTGGAGAAGGGGATTACACTGTGGCTGAATTTGATCGCCCAATGATCCGTCAACATTTTGTGTTTAAGTGGAACCGGGTGCACTTTGTCTTCTATGTACAAGGGATACAATTCCCTCATCAGTCGTTTCACTGCTTGAACCTGCCTTAAAAATGGAGGACTCTTCCAACTAGATCACAATCTTTTTGGAAGAATCCCAGTAGATCACACCATTCAGAAGACTGCAAATAAAGCAGCTCTGATTGAAGGAGGATAAAGGGGTTTAGTTCCAGATGAGAGATTTCGTTATCACTCATTGCTGAACACCAAAATCCTTGTATGAAACAACTGAGAAGTGCTATACTAGAATAATTCTAAGTTAAGATGTGCAGAACTGGAGTTATTTAGCAATTTAAGAACGAGCAGATACTGAAGCCTTGCTGAACAGCTGATTTAATTCAGCGAGTACTGATCAGACACAGTCAATCTGTCACTGGGTCAGCCAGCCTTGACAGATGTTAACAGTTTACCAAGATGACATGCAATAAGGGAGCAAGCACATGCTGATTTTTCAAATAATTAAGAATGCCCTTCCATCACACAAGTTTTATAAGATAATCTCCAAACAGAAACCTAATGTTTTCAGACAGCAGTAAAAAAGAAAGTGGTTGCATTCAGGAAAGACAAGCTGTAACTCAAATCAGACAGGAACTTGGACATGTTAGTTCCATGGTAGTTGTGCAAATCTCTGTTTTCTGCCCTGTTAGGGAAGTGCTGACATAGGCCAAGTCGCTCCTATCCCTTGGCAGTATTAGCTGGATCATTAGGAAAAAGAAACAAAGTGGAAGCTGGGTGTTGTCTTTTGAGTGAAGAAAGCTGTAGAATTGATGTAATGTTTGACTTTTACAGGAGGCATTCGTAGCGTCTCCTCCGTGGAGAAGCAGCAGAGGTTCCAGCACCAGCATCCATCCCCAGAACATCACTGCAACGTGAAAGATCTGACACTGGAAACAAACCCAACCTTTGTGCAGCAGCTACGAGTCTAACAGAAACCGCAATGTCATCTTCACGTTCCAATACGCATTAAAAACTGACACTAAAAAATATCACAAACTTTTCTGCACCAAAAAAAGCAAAAGTAACTTCATCCTGTTTCTACCACACTATCCCAGTGTGTACTGTGTATAAAATACAGAGCACAGATCTGCAGATGATCCTCGCAGAATGTGCTAGATCTAACAAACTGTAGCTGTACATGGATGTGAAAGGGCACACGGACATCACGGGGGATTGGAGTTAAACTGGAGCTTATGTCTACAAAGGTGATGAGGGGACTAGAACATCTCTCTTATGAGGAAAGGCTGAGGAACTTGGGTCTTTTTAGTCTGCAGAAGACTGAGGGGGGATCTGATCAATGCTTATAAATACTTAAAGGGTGGGTGTAAAGTCTTTTTTCAGTGATGCCCAGTGACAAGAGGAAATGGGTACAAACTTGAATATAAGAAGTTCCACTTAAACATAAGGAGGAACTTCTTTGCTTTGAGGGTGGCAGAGCCCTGGAAGAGGCTGCCCAGGGAGGTGGTGGAGTCTCCATCTCTGGAGACATTCAAAACCTGCCTGGACACGTTCCTGTGCAACCTGCTCTGGGTGGCCCTCCTTTGGCAGGGGGGTTGGACTAGATGATCTTCAGAGGTCCCTTCCAGCCACTACGATGCTGTGATTCTGTAAAGCTGTTCTAGAAGTTCAGAAGTGGACCCTCAGCCAGTCCCAGCAACAGAACGAGTATATTTGTGTTCGTAATGACCCTGTACAACTGCTTAATCTGCAAACCTTTACCCAGCAGAAGATTGCTGGATAAAAAGAAGAGTGTATTTGATCCTTTCAGGAATGATCTGAAGGAGAAAAATTAGCAAAAAATTAAGCTGCCCCTGGAATACCTAGCATACTTTAAATAATGAAAGACACTCAGCTGCTTACAGTAACTAAAACAAATAGGTAGAATTTTCATTCCTTACTAATAACAAGATTTTGCTTTTCACCAATAACTATGTAAAGCTTAAGGGTTACTACACACAAATAGATTCATCATAAGACTGGGAGTTATCATGCAGAGTATAATTATGATTATTATATCCTCTGCACAGAGTAAAGGGTGTAACATGAACAAGACACACACAGGATCTCAAAAGCGTTATTGAAGTTCAGCCCCGACACTAAATGAAAAGCTGAAGTTTCTGGCCTTAACTGGGTGATTTTTGCCACTTTTTTGATCACAGCCCTCGACATACAGTTTCTCTTAATGCCTGTAGACTGCTACAGTTCTTGAATGAAATTTTGACATACATAAAAGAGATTCATTTTTTCTTAGATAAATGTAAAATTTGCATTCATGCGTTTGCCGTTCAAAGATATTTTAGATATCAGTCTGTTTATAAGGTAAATTGCAAATTTTCTAGAAAGTAGCAGGAACGCTATCTTATGCAAGATAACATATTAAAAGGATACATATTTCTCTAAAGGTTCGTCAGAAAGAAGCCAACTGCTTTATTCTCACTGTAAATAGGGCCAAAACCATTTCATTTTAGCTTTACAAGCTTCTAATGAAAACTCTTCTTCCCAGATTCCATTTCTGTTGCCCTTCGTGTCTTTACCTGGCTCATACGCAGGAAGGAAATGGTTGTCTGTTTTCTTCCCTCTCCTTTGGTTCTCCTGTTGAGACCTGTTATTTGAGTAATTCACACCAGAATACCATTCTTTATTCAACAGAAAAAGAAAGTATGTTTTGTACTTCACATGGATATTTTATTTTGGAAATGTAAGACTGTTAATGTTTAGAAAGTTTTCTGTAGGCCAGACGAGCCCTTTTTTGAAAAGTATGAGAAAAATATTGATGCTTTTGTATACATTGCAGTCAGTTCTGGTACAGAAATAAAGAATGGATGCTGCTATGGACAAATTATTGCATCTGAGGATCGCAGGAAAAAAAAGAAAATAACTGCATCACAAGAAAGTCACTTGCAAAGAATGTTATCAAGGGATTTCCTAGTTCAGTGTATCAACTTTTAGACTCCTGACTTGGCAAGAGTTACTATAGTAAGTCTAAATACCATAGGAACGCGAGTCTACGCAAGGCTTTTCTCGCAGTCGTAAAAATTTACACAAACATTACTTTGTTACATACATCACATTTACATATTTACACATAAGACACCAAAAAGGCGATGAATCCAAAGCCTGATTTTTGATTTTAGATCTCATTTACTTAATTCTGTATTAATTTTATTCAATCTAAAGCATGTTTATTGCTATGTATTTAATAATGAGACAGCACAGTTGTCATTTTGGGACTGTAGCAAAGAGGTGCACTACTCTTAACATTAAAGAAATCAGGCATTTTTATGTTTTTCTTTTGTTTTTAACGGGAGTATATACAGTGTTTCCTCAGATTACATGCACAGCTACCTTCTTTTAGAGGAATCGGATATGCAACATACCTTGGGAATCTTTTAATACTAGCAGGCTCAGCAAGTAGTCCATGCAGCTTTTCTCCATGATAAGAAGAGCTGTGGGAAGGTTGCAGAGTATAAAGAGGAAAAAGAAAAAAAAAAAATATCTGCACTTCAAAGATTCCCTTCAGATGAAGCAGATAGAAAATCCACATAGATTATTGCAGAAGCTGTAGGTGAAATTAAAAGTTGCCATCTCCAAAATATGCATTTGCCTGAAGTATTCTCTACGTTTACATATTCTAGGGCAGGCACAGCTGTAAAGCTACATATGGATTTTTTTTTTCTTTAGTCTGAAAGTGTTAGGACTTTAAACTTGGGTCTGTTAATACTGAGATCACATTTACAGTCCAAAGAATTATGTGTCCAGCATGTAGCAATCTTGATTATATTCCGGTCAGGATGTGGGAAAGATGCTATTAGAAACAAAACAATCAATTCACTTAGACAGTCCCACAAACATGCTTTATGGCATCTGCCTCCTACTCATTTTAAGTGAGGTTTTATAGTGACACATTGGTGAAGATTAGTACACAACTGCAGGCAGATGCCCATGACTGATTCAATTGTTTGCACTGACACTCACAATTGCTGTAATTGCAACTGAAGTGATACAAGCCATTGCAAAAAACAGACAAAGTGAAACCAACATTGTTCCTCAGAGATTTTATTAGTCAAAACCCAGAAATGCACAATCCACTGTTTTTTTTCTGGGTATGAATTCACCACAGCATTTCTGTTTGCTATGCCTGCAATACTGATTTAACGTAAGAAAGGCCTCTTTAAAAACAGAACTTGTACAGTAAAAGCAACACATTCCAGCCTCACTTGTTTATAAATATTTCTATTAAAAAATGTCATTAAAAGGTACAGCAGTAAATCATTTTTAGAAAAATCATCAAGAACTTAATGCGATCCTAAGTAAAGAATATTTCTAAGCTGTGGCTTTCCTCCATGCTCCAAGCACAGCCACCATTGTTCCTTTCCTTTTTTTTCCTCCCATAACTGCTTAACAGCATTAATGTTCAAAGCTGGGACTTCTGAAAAGGAGTGACCATCTTCTACAGCCTCTGGAGAAAGAGAAAATGGATGTTTAGAACTAGGCGGTACCCAAAACCTTCCCGAGAAGAGATTGCCCCGAAGCCTGCCAAGCGAGTTCTCATGCAGTCATGAAGACTTCCTTCAGACTGCCTACACGACTGGTGGCTCAGTCCAAAGGAATTAGGAGATGATCCACGTAGGAGTTGGAGGATTTAACACATTCACTCCCCACTTACAAAAGAAAAGTGACTTTCGCAGACATATTTCACTGAAAATGGAAATGCCTTTGCAACATAACCCATATTCTGAAGGTATTTTTAGCGTCTTCATCCTGGACACTGGAAAACTTCCATTTAAATGCTCAAGACCGATTTTATCTAATCTTTCCATGTTAGCGAAAAACAAAGAAACCCCAAAACTTTACAGGAAAACAAAAAAAAATTTGCCTGATTCTGTCCTATGTTCATTTAGACCAGTACACAGTAATGAAAAAATGCTATTGTTCCAGTTGCAGTTCCCCACTTATATACACATTAATTCACTCTCATTGATCAAATAGGACACACAAGAAGTGAGGCAGCCAAACCTTTAACTAGATTTTGTGTCAATTTTACTAAATAAAGGAGATCATCTCCTCCCCAGATTTAAATAGGGATTAGACTTCCCAATACATTGGAGAAGAGATACCTAAATCAACAACGTATTGCATCAGAAAGGAGTTCTGAGAAATGAAAGGCGAGTGTTTTAGATGTCTCCAGTTACAGCACCGCACTGGAGAAGGTCAAACGCCCAGACAAGCCTCCTGTAGAAAGACAGGTCAGATCTGATGCTCTGAACACGAGGCTCGCACCCACCTCACATGCACACGGCCAGGGAAACACACCTTGGGTGTCGGCAGCACAAAAAAGATCCATGTTGGGAGTTCGTGTCAGGGACAACCATGGAATCATAGAATGGTTTGGGTTGGAAGGGACCTTAGAGATCACCAAGTTCCAACTCCCCCATCATGGGCAGGGACACTTCCCACCAGACCAGGTTGCTCAAAGCCCCATCCAGCCTGGCCTTGAACATCTCCAGGGATGGGGCAGCCACAGCTTCTCTGAGCAACCTGTCCCAGTGTCTCACCACCCTCACAGGAAAGAATTTCTTCCTAATATGTAATCTAAATCTCTCCTCTTTCAGCTTAAAGATAGGCAGCTACATCTAAGGTCTGAGTAAGAGAGAGGCCATAGCACTGTGCCCAGAGAGGGGGCAACTCCTTGGGAGAGCTCTCTGCTGAAAGGCAGCAGAGAACACTAGAAGATGGGCTAGTGTAAGGTGCTCCTTAAAAGGTGGATGGAGAGCACAGGTGGAAATGCTGTAGGTACCACAGTAGGACCTCCCGAGTGGGAATCTGTGCAGCCAAATGGCTGTGGTGGCCCGGCAGCTCTACTGGAGATGGGCAGGCTCCTGTGCTGCAGGCATGGCACCCTCAAAACCAGGCCTGGCACCCTCAAAACCAGGCCTGGCACCCTGTCCGATAAAAGGCATCTCCTCTCTAAGGCAGACAAGACAGAGAAGCAATTTATTGCAACAGCCCAACCAAAAAAGGACATCTCTGCCCTCAATGGTTTTATTTTGGTAGCATTTGGATTCCCAACCACGTTCAGAACCACGCTGTGGGACACACCATAAAAAAAGGCACTTCCAGGCTCAGGCAGAAAGAGGAATAAACATTAGCCTCGCTCTACAAAGGAGAACTGAAGTATTTGGAGTCATATCAGAAACTAAGGCAGGGACAGCAGCTGAACCCAGAAACTCTAGGGACAGCTAGGGCCTAAATACAAACTCCCCCTTCATACATGTACATACTGATCTGTACATTTCAGAAATCCAGCGCTTGAAAATGAGATCTTACCTTCTCTACCGCTTTTGTCTCAGGAAGTCAAGAACCTCCTTGTGCCCTGTAGCCTCTGCCTGTAAGTAGAAACATGAATAAATCCTGCCATCCTGTGCACCAGGACATGCAAATACTTACTTGTGGGAAGTACGAATGTGTTACCACAGAATAATTAAAATCCAATTTAAATTTTAATTCCTCTGACATGGATGAGAAAATTCAGGCTCCAGCAATTTATTACTTTGGAACAGCACCAGACTTGAGTTTGTAACAAACTCTAATCCGGCTTATGGTCCCCAAAGCAGCATTTACTTTCCCCAAACTAATATTAGTGTGTTATTGCTAGTATTAATGTTTTATTACGTGTGTTATTGCTCACACAGCTAGCGTGCCATGCAGGGTGCAGCCATATCCACACTTACTACTTGCAGGGGACTCCGGCCATCGTAACCAGTTTGCTCCAGGTCTGCACTGGCCAGGTACCAGGCATAGAGCCCATCCACATCGCCTTTAGCTGCCAGGCTGGAAAAAGAATAGTTAATAAGGGTTTCTAAGTCTTTTTGGTCCCTTTCGGTGGCAATGAGCTCAGCAGGCAAACGCTGAGGCAGAGCAAGGCCCAAGATGGCTGCCAGGGCAGAGAGGTGAGGTGAAGGAAGACTATTACCACAGCTCTGAAGAGCTGAGCAAGCAGCACGGCTTGATGAATCAGTTCCTTAAATTAATAGGGCTGTGCTATAAGTACTTACAACAGGCTAGTTTCACGTTGTGGGTGTGACTATGACCAAAGGGGAAAAAAAAAAAAAAGTCACGTAGTTTCATATTTCACAACACAATATTTATCTCATGAAATGAACTGAGGGGGGAGGAGGGCAATGGATAAATCAAGATGCAGCCGAGCGAGAGCACAAGCAGATGGTGGTAGGGGTCAGCCTGCCCGATTGAAAACCATTAAGAAAGCCCCTTCCCAAGTTTGCAGAACTACGTTTGCCATCAGAAGTGATGATACCATTTGGGGCAGTAACACGGCTACAATTCTTTGAGTTTTTAAGATTTAAATGGGCAGCAAGCAAAAAAAAAAAAACAAAACCCAAGCTTTTCAAACATGACCTCTATCTGCCATGTATAACCAATAGAATGGATCAAAATTAATTATATACAAATAGGCAAGTTAAAGTTTCCAGAGGAACGTACACCAGATTGTTTCTTCACACATCTGCTGGTAGTCTCATCCTTATGGATGAGACTTAAGGTTCATTTGGATTTTTTGCTTTTATTTTGGTAAAAGAGGAGCTAACAGCCTGTACATCTGCAAAAGCATGGCCATCTGTACCAAGACTGTGGTCAGGCTGAGCTGACAGCAGGGCTGGGAGAACCACCCCCAGTTTTCTCAAGATACCAACCATCCATCAGGCTTCAAGACCTGAGCTTGCCGTGCGCTTGGCAGGTTGCTTTAGCAGAACTGCACAGATAATCATCAAGTGAGGTTGAATCTCATTAAGAGAGGGGGAACCCTCCCCAGACTTAATAAGTTTAGAGTTTGCTGCCTTAAACAGTGCTCGCCGTGGGGGAACGTCATACTGCTGGCAGCAGGGATGGAGGACGGTGACGGGCTCCTGTGTAGGACAACCAAGGCAGGCAGACCTGGCGGAGGGTGGAGAAGGCTGGAAGATGCAAGGGGCAGACAGTCAGGTAAGCTTATGGAGAAACCCCCTGAAAGCCAGGCTGCAGCGTTCACTTCTCTGCTAGGCTGAAATCACTTCTGTTGTTGATTACATCTCCTTAAGTACCTGAAAAAAATGCTTTCAGTGGAAGCCTCTAATTGCAGCAGTCTGAGGATAAAGTTGGAGAGAGGCTTTTGCTTGCAGCAGTTCCAGAGGTTGGACAGGAAAAGGGAAAGCAAACGGTCTCTGTCTGTGTTCCTCCATGCGACCCCACCAACCCCGAGGCAGGGCAGAAGACCTACAGCTGGGCCCTTTTGGGGATAGGGAAGTGGTGGTGGGGTGCTATGAGGTTTAACGGTGTTTCGGCTCGACATCAGGAAGACAAGGATCAGTAAATCATTAATGAAAACTTCCAGCACAAAAAAAAGGCCCCTCAGAAGCAATAAGGAAACAGAGGAAGGCAAAGGAGGTCTAACAGGAAGCTCCATGGGAAGTCCTTAAGGAAACTGCAGGAAAAAGTAAGCATTAGTAAAGAAAATGTGTAAGTATTAGTAAAGCAGAGAAGAAATTGCTTAGCAGTCACTTCTGGAACGCAAGAATTGTCTTTATTTACAGAGACAAGTCTCTTGCCACTGACATGGGAAGATCCCAGAATTAAGGAAGAAGCAAACAAAAAGCCTACCTAGTGAGAGTCACAAGCATCTCCACCAGCGGACAGGAAAGCACTGTATTTGCCAAACAGAATCTCATCGTTCAGCCACGTGCAAAGCGGAAATCACTTTGGGCAAAGACCAGCACATTTAGAAATATTACCAACCTACAAACCCCAGGCAATTCAGCCAGCATCACTGTAAGCAACAAACACGGACTACTGCACTTCCTTGAAAATTAACTGCCTAATAGCACCTGTTCAGAAAGAGCAATTTAACCCACATTGCCAGAGGTCAAAACTGTGAAGTGGTCTCCTTCCGTGACATTAAAGCAATCCAACTATACAGAAGTATCTTCAATTTTGCAGCAGCCCTTTACTGATCAAGTGAGAAGTGTATTCTATGGGGACTGTGACCCAGAGAACAAAACGTGACACAGCTTGTGAGAAAATTTAGATACTGCTCTAAACATAAGATACCTGCTATTCACTACATTGATTATAATCAAGAACACCACAAAACATTTTCTCCAATTCCAAATCTCTGTAGTCAAGCCAAATGCATCTGTATTTCCTTTACACTCTTAGTGTACTTCCTATAGTTAAATACATACATAGGGCTCCTCAACATACACTGTGGGGATTTTTGCTCTGTATTTTTCTCAAAGACAGTTATGCCAGCAATTCCAACTACAAGTGCATCCTCTAAGGAGCAAGTCCATCATTTTTATATCATGAAATGGAATAAAAATAACTTCAATGTACACTTATCAGGATGTTTAAAACCCACTTTGTTGACAAAGAACTACTTCATCACATTTTACTATACTCTGAGTGGTACCTTTTATAGCAGATAATCCTGGGTATGCTGCCTGTCAATACTCTTGCATTTAGAAAAAATGCTTATGTACCCATTTCACAGTTTCAGCATGGCTAACATAGCCATGACGATGACAGAGCGAAGATACAGTGATAGTGGAATTAATGATAATGCAATTACGTGCTCTGATTTTGTGCCTCCTGCCATGCTAGCACCAAGCAAACTGAGTTACAGAGATGCTGTCAAGGTACCAGGAGCAAAGCTGCTCAGGTCTCAGAGAGTTTAGAAGGACAAGGGCCAATGCAGTTCTAGATCTCGGAAGTACTGAGTACAGTGAAATTGTACCTTGGGGTTCCCTCCTGCTTCCTCAGGTACTAGGATTTCATCTTTCCCAGGGACACAAAGCTCTGCTTTTTCAGCAATTCTGCTTTTTCAGTGTCCAGATAAAACAATCGGGAAAAACTTTCTTTTTTCAGGTGTATCACCATCCTGACAGAAGAGAAAATATTAATTTTCCCCCCTTTTTATTTTGTTTAAATGAAAATCCTCAAAAAGCAAGTTAAAAGTCCGGCACAAAGCTTGGTTTGTTCTATCCTGAACACACTTGGGAGTGTTGATCTTAGCTAGTATCTCCACGTCTCTCTCAGTTGAGACAGACTTCTTTGAAAGATAGCAGGCATTAGAAGCTTGGTCCTAATTCCTGCAGAGGAATGTTCATCCTTCTTCCCCCAGCCTCACCCCCAAGTTTATGCTAAATTGAAGAGGCATCTTATTCTGAAAGTTGCCAATTTTGAAAGGCTGCTCTCTCTCAGTTGAGACAGACTTCTTTGAAAGATAGCAGGCATTAGAAGCTTGGTCCTAATTCCTGCAGAGGAATGTTCATCCTTCTTCCCCCAGCCTCACCCCCAAGTTTATGCTAAATTGAAGAGGCATCTTATTCTGAAAGTTGCTGATTTTGAAAGGTTGGATCCTTGTACATTATATTATACCATTTTATGAAATCTAAGAATATGAAAGAGAAAGCTGGTTTGGCTTTTTCATTGTACATTATATTATACCATTTTATGAAAGAGAAAGCTGGTTTGGCTTTTTGTCCCTATTTAATTTTGTGAAGTATAGACTTGAACAGAGTATCTCAATTCTATACAGGCTTTTTTCCTTCAAAAAACAAACACAAAGCAACTGTTTACCAACTCCAGAACTTGTTATGCCTTCAAAATAAGTCTGACTGTCCCAATTTATCTCATCATGGTTTGGTTTTGCAGACAGATGACAATACTACTACAATATGAGATGAGATTCTGGCATTTTTAAGCAGATTGCTAACATTGAGAACTCTCTATCATTTCAAAGCAAAGCCATGGACCAGATACCAAATATCAAGAAAGTGATTCCAAAAAGCAGACTAGCACCTCTCGCTTCCTAAAAAAAATCCCCACAGCAAAAGAAACCATGAAAGATTTAATAACCAGGTCATCTTGGCTGCACCTATGTGCATCTCCACTTCTACACAAGAGCTCCTGCTGACACTGTCCAGCTCTCAGTTCTGTTTGGTGCTCCTTTCACTCTCAAACATCACCAGTGCCAATGGATGGACCAGATACCAAATATCAAGAAAGTGATTCCAAAAAGCAGACTAGCACCTCTCGCTTCCTAAAAAAAATCCCCACAGCAAAAGAAACCATGAAAGATTTAATAACCAGGTCATCTTGGCTGCACCTATGTGCATCTCCACTTCTACACAAGAGCTCCTGCTGACACTGTCCAGCTCTCAGTTCTGTTTGGTGCTCCTTTCACTCTCAAACATCACCAGTGCCAATGGAGCACGTTTATTTTTATTTTAGCTCCAAATTCTTCCAACTGAACTATTCTATTCCAAAATCATACGTCTAAGCAGAAGGAAGCTGAGGAAACAGTATTAGGATACAAAAATTGCTGCTCACGGTCTTCTCTGAAAGCCAGTTTGCTTGAGAATAGGTAAGTAGCAAAGGGGGAAACGTGGTTATAGCTTCTAATTCAGAGAGAACTGTATGGGAGAAAAAAAAGTTAAGTTAGCCAAGTGCAGGAACTCAAGAGATGATCATAAAGCAAGCAGTTTTGTCGTTCTAAAGTTCAAGAAGTTGACGTATTGCCTTGGTGACAAATTCAAACAAATGGCGGCTTAAGGCATGTTACAAGATAGAGGAGATGTAGGAAAATAGTTCAGATTAGACGGAGGGAAGATGCTATAAACAGCTTGTTCTGTAAGCAGCTTGAGCATGTGAATATGTTGACTGCTATGAAGCTGCTAGTGCCTGCAAAGAGCAGGCTTAAAAGGAGGAGGTAAGAGGTAGGACAGAGGGGTGAGCCCGTGCACGCTGGAAAAACGAGTGTATCAGTCAGGTCACCTGAGGATACTCCAGAAAAAATATCTGAGACATTCTGGCAGAAGGACAAAGACCAATACCTCAGATTTAACAACTTTTAGGCATCTGAATAACGCTCTGTGGAAAAAGTCTACTGTGGTGCAAAAGACTATGCCAGGCCCTCTAAAACAGCAAGAGAAAAGCAAGCCCTTCAGCTCGGCAGAAGCAGCGTAAGGAAGAGCCACCACTGACAGACACTTCAGCCCCATCTCCAAGCCTGCCCGCTGCCTTGGGCTGGCTGTGCTGCTGGTACGAGCCATGCACAGATGTCTGCCAGAGGGCATCTCTCTGGCCACGGCCACCACTCCAGCTGGGAGAAAGCCACAGCCCCAGCTCCTGCCCTGCACCAAGGTAGGGGAGCCTCTTCCCCTCTCACTCTGCGCTGAGTCTTCGTTCAGCCCCTGCCCACACATGCGCTCCCGCCCTCTGCCTGGAAGATTTACATTGTTTTTATAGCAAACCTAAAACCATCAATGCCAGTTCGAAATATCTTAAATGTTTGTTATCAAAATATCACCTTGGAACAACAGGAGACCGCGCAATACAGATGTGGGGTGAATATCTTAAATGTTTGTTATCAAAATATCAGCTTGGAACAACAGGAGACCGTGCAATACAGATGTAGGGTGCACGATCCTCCTTAAAGTGCTGTAACAGAATGATTCAGAACCACTTTTTGTTTAAAGGACCCTTGTTCTCTTCTTTCTTTTTTTGGACATATTACTCCCAGGTCAGCTAGCCAAACTGGTTCTGCATGTGGCACCAGGGCTAAGTAAGGGGCCAATTTATTTGCAGAGGAATGTCATTCCCCAAGCCACTCCTCTGGCCTTCTTGGCGGATGGAATCTACGCCAAACCAAGGGTTTAGTTGTGTCCCATCACTTGCAGTGCCCTGGGAAGTGCATATTTTAACTTCATGGTAAAAGTCTTATTACCCAGTCTCCTCTGAGCGTGTTACTACAAGGGAAACACGCCAGGTAGTATTTCTTGATTCCAGAACTACCCAGAGGACAGAGTCCAGTCTCCATACCGAACACACAGAAGCTTTACCTTGACCTTATAGTTTTGTACACAATATACAGCACTGGCTGGACCCTAAAAGTCTCAGGGTTTCCTGCCAAGTCCTGATATAAAGGTCAGTAACTCAGGGTTTGTCTCATTTCGAGAAGAAGAAATAAAGTAAAAACTGCAAGTAATTTTAGGAAATACATGAGACCTTCTTAGAATTTTCAGAGTAACTTGTAATTCAGGATCAGTACCGGAAAAAATAAAATCAAGCATCTATTTCTTTTCATAATATATACCATACCATTAAACCACCTTATATATTAAAAGCAACTATACAGAAAAACAGCTTTAACAGAGGATTATAGCCTCTTAAAATTAAATACAGAGACAGTGAGCAGTTGTTCAAAGGTTTTGGGGTTAAACCTATTTGTCTATTTGATTTAGTTATTTTTAAGAACAATGTTATACACTAGTTAAAGTAGAAGGCATTCCCATATGAGTGACAAGTGGATTTTAAGAAAATAAAAATGATGCACTATGTGCAGTTTTATTCTCAAATAGAGATACTATTAAATCACACCTCGCATAGATTCCTCCTCACCCTTCCCCAGTGACAGTTTATGGAAAAAATGGGGCATATTTGCTTCCAGATCATTTATCCCCACAATACTCCCTGCTTTGGACCTCTCTTGAGATACTGATGCTCCAACACAGACTTGATTCTTAATTTCATCACTTCACTTGTTTCCTTATCATTAGTCTAGCACAGAAATAGCCATGTCATGTGCCAGGGACCCAACTATTCCTTGGAAGTTGTCTACACACTGTTCTCCAATCTGAGGATCTCTTCTCAAAAAACACCCCCCTCCATCCCAATTTTAGGGCCACCTCACTTCATATCACATTTACCTGCAGAGTTTCGTTCCAATGTTCTCCAAGTCATGGCTCGAAAGGTGCGCTCCTGTTTCTCGTAACAAATTAATCACTTGTATGTGCCTTTACGAAAGGAATACAAAAAACAGAGAAAGTTTTTTGACTGGTAATCTTTTTTCCCTTAAATCCAGCCTTACTCCTCTACACAAACAGTCAGTGAAAGTTCTTATGTGATATTCACCACCATGACAGAACCAATGAATCTTCTCCAAGGTGACAGATGGAGTAAACAGGTCTGTCCTTTCTATCAAAAAATCCCTCACACACTAAGCTCACAGAAGTGTTAAGTTCAGCTCTGAAAATGAAAGGGATGCATCCCTTCTCTTCAAAGAGATTTTTATTTTCTTTCCCTTAGTGCTAGCTTAATTTACCACTTGAAATACCAGTGACTGAAGGACATGCAAACAGTGAGGACATTTAGTACATAACATCATTCCTGTATTTTACAGACTACAATGCCCATATATATCATTCTTAAAGAAAGCATATGTCTTGCAGATAAACAATGAATCTTTAGGTTAATGTAGAAGCTAATCAGGTGTTTAGGGCTTCGAATCTGTGGTAAGTATTCTTATGAACCTCCCACAAACGCACACCTTTTCCTAGCTCCCTCCTCCCAATACCTTTATTATTTATTTCCACCTGGACTCTTTAGGAGGTCTTCCTTGTCCTTTCCTTTGAGATCAAGACACAAATAAATATTTAAGCACGACCAGCCAACTACTATGCCATAGTCACACGCTTGAGAAAGTCTATTGAAGAGGCTGGTTTCTAAAGGTACTCTCATGGGTAGAAAATAACATGACAGATGAAAAATGTGCAAAATGCATTTTTCACAAGTGACTTATTGAAAGGTTTAGAATTTGGTTTGAAAAGGAGGTGACTGCGTGCTCCTCTGCTAAACAAATGATCTAGTTTACAAATCCAAACACAGTTTTTTTCTCCAGAAAAAGCATGATGACACCAGTAGATCAGGGATAGTTTCATAGTATGTCTTTTAACTAAGCTGTACCATAACACTTCAAAACAAAGAGTTAGGCATATCATTGTAACAGGAAATATATGGGCTTTCCCAACTCATTACCTAAAAACTCCTCTGTATTAACTAAAAATGAGAAATAAGCTCACATACACATTCTGCTTAATTCACTTGCATGGGCCTTTCCATTTTAGAACTGGAATAAACTGCTTATCTAATCCCTCTGCTTCTTTTCAGGAAACTCCATCTTGAATGAAAAGAGAATGATACTTTACAGCTATCCATATTAAGCCTACATAAGCTTATATGTTGCATATAGGATCTTAATTTATAAAGTACATAAAGAACTATACAGATGCTACAGGAATAATTTTGCATTTCCAAACATAGGTTATTTAACCTACCAGACAGATTTATTGAAATTATACTTTGCTTCAACTGACAGATAAAAATTAAAATAAAATAAAATCCTTCTTTGTTTCATGGCAAAGCATTGCTGGAACAGCACATGCTGCAAGTTTGTTCAGTTATCTAAAATATTTTCTCAGGTGGGTCCCTTACGACATGGCTAGTCATCCACAAGCATCTCCTTGAGCCAGTAAATAATAGCGCGGCTTCCTATTTTTCAGTCTGTGGCGAAGAATGAATTCTACGTGTATGAAATGTTTGGTTCAGCCTTTAAGCAGAACAGCAATTAGCTGAAAAGAAATTTGACCTAAAATAGATTAAAGCAGAACATGTTTGTTCACTCAAGCTCACATTGGGTACAGAATTGAACATGGGGAGTGCCCGCTTAGTCTCCAACAACTGCTCTGGAGTATTCCTCATTTCTCACCTTATACTCGAAATCACAGCATGAAACTAGCACTTTTTAAAATAAAAGCATTGCTAAAAGATAAAAGGCAGCAAAGCACGTGATGTTGTGTGGTATCTTCCCTCAATGTGCTCCCGCTATGAAGTCCATATCTCTGGATTCTAGCAAAGCACCAGGATTTTCTTTTCCCCTATTGTAACTGTTTAGTCCTCACTGGTAGCAGGATTCCCTCCAGAAAGCACTTCACGTCCCACCAAGCCACACAGCCATTACTACTCTGAGTGGGACCCTCTAAGTCTTTGACAAAGACAGATTTGGGGGAATTTACCCCACGCGTTTCATACAGCAAATTTAAATGAAGAAAAAAAGTGCTTTGGAATAAAATAAATCTTTAGGCATTGAAACTAACAGTGTTTACAACACATGCTTACAACAAAACATTTCTAAATAGAAGTACAGTGCCAATAACTAAGAATCATTCAAAATTATGTTTCTTAGTATGATGGGAAGAAGAGGAAGTGTTTGCTAAGGGGAGGGGAAGGGAGAGGAAGAATAGGGACAAAAAGTAACGTCTTAGTATGATGGGAAGAAGAGGAAGTGTTGTATCCACTGCTTGTTAAGGGGAGGGGAAAGGAGAGGAAGAATAGGGACAAAAAGTAACATGCAAGTAAAAAGTGTTAAATTTAGTACTGTGACTATGAAGAGCCTGTCCATCCAAGAAAGCAAACGGACCACCTCACACATTCCCATCACTCAACATGAAAACTATGCAGGAGGTAGGTCGCACCACAGCCTGTTCCTACTTGCATCCAAACGGTATCTACATTCTGCAGAAACTCAAGCCCTATCCACAGCACCACTTCTTCTGTCTTGTACCTACCACAAGAGCATTACTCATATTTCAAGAGGCTGGCTGTGAATTTTCTGATACTATTATGTCTTCGGCACATGAGAGGTATTTGCCTTTAGAAGTTGTTTCTTTAAGTGCTGCTCTCCTGTGGCTTTCCAAAAGCCTCACAAGGGTCACAGTTCAGCTAATCTGAAGTTCAGCTGATGTCAAGAGCCACGAACTTCTTGGGAGCGGTTCAAATGCAATTCCTGTTCTAAGGTGACAGCACAAAACCCAGAGCAGAGCAACTGCTGGACAATGAAAGTTGCAGAGGGAAGGCCAACATCACCATGTTAGCCTGGGGTGCACAGCTGCTTGTCCAGTTTAGCCCCATCTGGGAAGCAAAACCATGAGGAGCTATTGTCACCTGCCAACTGTTCCTGACTGCCCCTTTTCTTAGTGCTCTGTTACCAAACTGTGGCTCAGAGCACTGGGACAGGCTGCTCAGAGGTTATGGAGTCTCCTTCTCTGGAGATATTCAAAACCTGCCTGGATGTGTTCCTGTCCAGCCTGCTCTAGGTGACCCTGCTTTTGGAGGAGGGTTGGACTAGATGTTCTCTGAAGGTGCCTTCCAACCCCTACAATTCTGTGATTCTTGGTGAGACATAGCCTGTAGAGACAATGCTATTTTGCATATGTTACTTAAGTTAGCCTTTTGATACTACCACTGTTGTTCATCTGCTCTCCGAAAGAAAAAACAAATAGAGACAAAAAATGTTTTTAGTGTCTCCCTCCAGTAGATTCCAGTATTGATAACACTGGTGATAAAAAACCCAATCTATACCAATATTTTAATGGATCAGTAGCAACAGAAATGATCCGGTGTGGTCTTCAACGTTCACTGAGTGAAGTTTGAGTTCCAGACAAAGACATCCGAACTCTTACCCGTTGGGAAGGGCTCTGGATTCACAGCAATCGAGGTGCTGCAGAGGACGTATCATCTTAGGCCCCGACTTGGCAGACGCTTACCAAAAGTGAATCAACTTCAAAAGGGATGAATCACACATGTGAAATTAATACACATGTAAGAGTTTGCGGGATTGGGGCCTTAGGGTGCACACCTTCCACCAACTCTCTTTAAAGAAATGCAGGTGTAATGTATATCCAAACTTGACTGGCTTCATTCTTTGTACTGCTTGCTCCCCTAGCAACTGGAATGGTTACGGCAGGATCAGCTTAGTTTCACTTGTTCGGTTTCCTACATGGTATCAGTGGGAATTTCAGGCTCAAATACTGTAAGAACAGGCTTCGGTGAGCTTCTGGAGTCCGTGGTGGTTAGATTTTCACTCTGCCTTAGATTTCCTGAAGTAATGTAAATGTAACCTTGCAAAATATCAAGTATTTAAATTCATATTTACGTGGGAGGTAATTTTACTGCCTCTAATCTGATGTTCTCACAGCACTGTATGAACAACACCCCATTTTCAACCTTTTACCACTGCACTACAAGTAAATGGAAGTGCTTTTACTACATAAAATATACACAATTTTTATTCAAGACATTTTCCTGCTTGGAGAGTTTCTGTTATTAAAAAAATATTATTCTATTGTTTTGAAAATGAATTATCCCTTGAGGGTACTTTAAGAAATTAAAAGAACGCTACTAATTTTGATATGTCAAGCAACTGGCCTAAATTAACAGTGGTCTGTTTAGCTTCATGCATATAGTGAATGAGACTACATGCAAATTGCAGAGTTACAAATGAAAAAGCGGAAATCCAGTCGTTTATTTCTTATTTAGAAAGGGACTCCACATTTTACCATCTAAAGAAACAAAGAAAGAGTCACTTAAAGTCAAAATTTAAGAGACTTTCACTGATATAGATCAAGTTCCTGGTCTACCAGCTGACAGTGCTACGTTAAGAAGCTTTTAAGACGACAACTCCTGATAATCTTTACAAATTTTTAAATGGAAAAGAGAAATCAGTCATCATTATATAGCTTCGCATGCTAGGTTAAAAGGCAAGCCACTGAGAAATGTGGCTTAAAAAACTGGAAGAAAGCTATTTTAAAGATGAGTGGATACTGTACCCCAGTTAAATGCCAATTAAACAAATACTAATTCTCAGAAAATGGGATTGCGCTGATGCAATATTTAGTAAAATTGAGAAAGTTACAATGTTAAACAGTTTAAAGCATTGACTGCTTATTAAGATCAGTTTTCCCCCTTCTCTCTCTGCCACTTTGTACACTGCATCAGGATAATCTCTTCACTTTCAGCACGCAATTGTTTCATAAATAGAATTTAAATATTTCTCTAGCAGAAATCTTTTTAGTGGGTATCTGATTACGCATACATACAGCTGTCTGATCTTTACCAGTCTCCTTTATGTGCTTATCAGTGTGAAATGCCATGCGAGTGCACAGCAGATCATAAATACCCATTTATGAGATTAGTTTTAAGTCAACTCTTCCTCTCATTCCAGCAGTAGAAACAAAAAGAGAAACTGAAAATGGTTATGGTGCAGTTTCCTTTTACAATTCCCTGTATCAAAATGGGTGTGCAGTTTTAAAGAGCTTAAGAGTCATAGTAGGAGTCTAATATAGGAGTGGCAATGCTAAGGAATCCAAACAACAAGCTCATGTGAAATTCCTCAGGCGGTAGATGGGTGCGGTAAAAAAAGTAGGTGCCTGATTTGCAGGAACATCTAATGGTATCTAAAGCTTTAGCATTTTCTCACATTGGACCAGAGCCACCTCTGTTCAGCTACGAGGTTATTTGTTTGATTTGCTGTTGGGCTTGTTTTTGCTTTAAGACTTTGAGGGTTTGCCATTGAAGGGCTTATACATTCATAAGATAAAGCAACAACTACAAAGCCACCAGGGACCATGCAGAAGGTATGGCAATAGCTCAGTGTGGCCACACAGAACTTCAGGTCTCAAGTTAATAGAACCTGTTGAGTTTTCTACATCTGGTCTTTGAGACACAAAAGAAGCCTTCAATTTATTCCTGCAGCCAATACAAAATGAGGACTGTCAGACCTCCCAGGGAGCTAACTCCGGCCTGACAGACCAGGTGAACTTGTCAACGTTAAAAAGCTATAGGAATATTTGGGGACAGACATCCATGAAGATCGTGAAAATTCTATCACTCCAAGCTCCTTCACAGAAGAAAAAAGCTTCTCTCCTGCAATCCTACAGACTGAATATGAGATAAGGAGCTGAAAGTGGATCAAAGAAACAAGCAGAGATTAGGGCGTGCAACTTCCAACACGTTAGAAGACCAATGGCTCTATGAATCCCCAGGCTATATAAACTAAGCCTTTTAAAATTAAATTTTGATATCTGATAACTTCTCTATTCCATGCTATGGCCATTCCTTAGGACTATACAACATGGAAAAGACCAGTCCATGACTACCATTGAAGAACTGCTGACATCCACAACAACAGGAAGAGGAAATCCACAAAGCAGGCAGAGCCGTGCAGCCATCCCATATAATTAGGAGTGGGAGGAAGGGAAAAATCAAAAAAACCAGTCACCCAGCAAGAGACTCAGGAAAGCACTGGTGAAAGGGAAAGAGTAAAACATGTCAACCTACCGGTATATTTTGTGCCAATTGAAACAGTCTGGTCTTGATGAGAAAGGGGAGGGTAGAAAGAAAACAGATAGCCCTTGGTCCTGCACTCTCACTTCTGACAGTCAAAAGGAGTGATCAGTTTGCCTCTGTTTTATAAGGTAGCCTCATAACAAAGAGTGGAGTCCTGAAATTATGGACAAAGTCTTGGCGGGAAGGCAGCAATAAGTTACCTTATGCTAAAATTCTGCATGCATACCAAGTTGTTTGCTTTCATTTCACATAATTTTTTAAAAAAATCTTTTAATTTAGACTAGTCGCATTCTTGGAAATGAAGTTGGTTTGTGTTATTTTAACTGGTATCATTTACACGTGACTCCTGAGACAAAACAAGACCAAAACACAGTGATGGACTTTAAATCCAAAATGATAGTAGGTTTATAAACTTTACACAGAGTGGTGTATAAATTGTTTTGTTACCTGAACTTGATGGCATTCTTCAGTGGGGTAGATCCATATCTGTCTCTAGCATAAACAGTTGCGCCAGATGTCAACAAATACTCAACTAAATGTAAATGCCCTTCAGAGGCTGCAATATGAAGTGGGGTTCGGCCATCGTAGTCTCCACAGCTCAAGTTTCCACCCTACAAAAGGACAGATCCTTCACATGCTAAAAAGACAATCACTTCGTATTAAGTTGTTGCACACACCACATTGTAATTCTGCCAAGATATTAAGCTTGTCCACTGTCCTTAACGTTTATCTTGTAGCACTGCTTTAGCACCAATAACGATATTTATTCCACCTTCTGCACGTTCCCCTCCTCTACATGTATTGCCATAACAGCCTGTTCAGATATGCCCTTTATTGCAGTCTGCCATACAGCAGCTTTGTGTCTATAGTCTGCTAGTTCTACTCGCTTTAGTTTATTGTTATTTTCCAGATATATTTATCCTTTCTTAAGATCCACTACCAAAGTCTCATGGGTAGGGCAAATCAAGGCAGAGAGGAAAAAAAAAAAAAAGAAGTAGTGTAGAAGATGATACAGGGAAATGCCTGTTTCTTTTTCCAGGTTTAACACAAGCTAGAGCTATGGGAAGAGCCAAAAATCCTGAATTAGCACTGCACCGTGTTTTGCTTAAATATAATTTTCAAGTTCTTTTTTTTTAAATCATGATAGATTTACATCCAAAAGCTGGATACTATGAATATGCATAAAGAAAGTTAAGCGAAAGAAAGCAGCACAAACCATTTTAAAGTGTTCCAAAGTTAGCAGATAAGAACTTGCATTTTAATCTACCAGTATTTTCACAGTTCAAAAGAAAATGTAAACAGCTGAGAACCAGATAGGGGAAAGAACATACCAGTTTTCAAAGGCAAAGACTGAGAAGCCTAGAATCCAACTGCATTAGTTAAAGCATTTTAATTCTAAGACTTAGGTAGTTGCTTCTCAGTGAGCATAGCTTCCCCCTGTCATTTACAGCTCTGTTTAAAAAATTGTGTTTTGTACAAACTGTTAATTTTACATTACCATTTCTGCTATGGCTCTTAGTGCGTCTATGTCGCCCAGTTTAGCTGCAGCACAAGCCAAAGGTGGAATTAATGCATCTCTTACGGCTTCTGACTCCTGAGAAACAAGTACAATTAAACATTTAATATCAGCCTTCCCTCTAATATGATTGGTGTCCAAGTCATAAAACACACTGCTTTTGCTTTCATGTAAAGTATCTGAATTAGTCATTTGGTTATTTAAAAATGGTAGCGTTTAGTTCTTGGAAGGAAAGATGTCTCATGTTCATTTTACATTTTGTCGGTCTCACATCCATGAAGATTTATATTCCTCCCTGGCAACACTACAATTATCTGATATCTATATATACAATTTAAGGTGCACGTGCTAATTACCATCTATGTACTGCCATAGTTACACATCAGTACAGTCAGAGAAACAGTGCTGGTAGGAGTTGGAAAAGTCCACGTAGTCCAATCTCCTCAAGACTGGATGAACTTTATTCCTGTGATTCCTCAGGTATTTGTGTAACCTGTACTTCCAAACCTCCAGTGAGAAGCCCCATAGGCCCCCTAAATATCCTCCCATTTCTCAGGCTTATTAAAGGACCACATAATCAGTATTCATTAGCTACTAAAAATCCCATCTTCCCTGAAACCAAGCCAAGAGAAAAGCAAATACTTGTATCTTATAACCAAGACTATATTTTCTGATTTTTCAATTGGCAGGTACTGATATTAAACACCACAAATTACACTTGTGTAGTTTCTTCCTTAGTATGAGCCTTCTATGACTGCACGTACAATTAAGCTGTTTTACCCATTATTATTTGGATTTCTCCAAACTGTCAATACATTTGACCACAAAAATACAAAGCACTTTTTCATATCATTGATACCCTGAATTACAGCAACCATCTAAGGCTTGTTATTGCAGCCAGCCAGCCAAGAAAATAAACTCAAGATGGGGCTACAAAGAGGAAAAAAAAAAAGTTAATATGCCTTTAATTAAAAACATTTTAATGTTATGCTTGTCATTGTCTCCTTTCTCCCTAACCCAACTGGTTAGCTGGGACACTCAAAAATCATATAAAAGCTCTAATGTTCTATTTTTCTTTCAGCTTAGCTCCTAATCTTTAAACTAGGGTCATTTATCTGAGTTTACAGCTTTACATGAGTTCAATTTTAAATATTAAGCATATACCTCCTTGCTGCTGATACTTAGCGATCTGGCAATCACTTGAATAAACTTGCTATCTCTCAGAGAGATCTTGGCTCCTGTGGGTACAACAGTCATTTCTCCTCTTAGGTTCTCACTCAGCATCTGAAAATCAAGCAATCAAATCCTTTGTTAGCGGAGGAAAAATATGGTAGTAGTCTAATAAAAAACCTTAGGATCAAGTTAGAAAATTGTTTGGAGGAATTATGGAAACTAATTGAACGCAGACAAAAGATTAAAGAAATAGTTACTGTCCCATGAAGATTGCAAGTTTAAAAAGACAAAGGGGTGAAAAAAAAAACCAACTTTCTTCCAAAGCAAAGAAACCAAAATAAGCACATAACAAAACACCCCAATTTTTAGAGTATGCAGACAAAAGTTCCCTAGTGGGGTGAACTGCAGCTTACTAAAAACCACAAAGATAGTGAGTAATTAGCAGAGTGAAGCCCAAGACCAGAATATTCTGAAATGCTGCCTTTTGCCAGCATTCCCAAACTCCTGTACTCCTGCACAGACCCTGTACGAAGGCCTCAAAACAGCCCAAGCCGTGCTGCCTGTGGATGGGCATGAATTGCAGTGGATTTTCAAAGAGCTCCGTTAGCCCTGATTTTGTTAGAATTTGGCCCCAGAGCCAGCTTTAAATACAGAGGGTCCCCAGTAGCACGAGCCATTCAGTATTAAAGCAGGCGTGGGACAGTTTGCAGGATGGGGGTGCATCCAATACAACCAGGGGAGGAAAGAAAAAAACCACAAAACGGACAAAAAAGGTCAGCCCATTCATATGTGCTTGAACATAGCAATAAAGAAAAGAAAATACTCCATAAGACAGGTTTCTGGGAAATGTGAAGAACAGAGAGAGAAGCCAGTTACTAAGGAAAAGCAACTGGTTTCCTCAATTCTGACAATTTTCCATACTGGCACACTTTCACCAAAGGTTGCTGATGCAGCTATAAAGCACGTAGTTATTTCAATTAGAATTTTAAAAAGCAGGATTGTGAAAGTTTGCAAGAAACAGATGTGATGTTGGACGGAGGAATGCCCCAGGTTTACCTATGTCTAGGCATGCCCTTTATTAAAGAAAAAAAAAACCAAAAAAAACAACACAAAAAAAAAACCCAACTCCAAGCGCTGACAACACCGTAGCTGTCTGCTGGAAGAGTCCCATATACGTGTAACTCAGAGGATACCAACTGCTTTGGCACACTTTTAGGGTTTGACAGGTTGAGATCATTGCTTTGCACAGGTAACCTTAGCAATTGGCACCTGCCCTAAATGCACCCGGTGCGGAGCCCTACGTGCCTCACTTGGTCCTACCAGCTCTGCATGTGTCTGGGGGCACATTCCTTGCTTCTTCGTGTTGAAAGAGAATCCTAAAATAACCACGCCAGCTTCAGGAGAGCTTCCGTCTCTTGGGAGGCTATTGTTTGGTGATATGTGTAGCTGAAGACATTGCCACAGACAACACATTTCCAGGCTTTCTTCTTCTCCTGGTCATTCTTGCCCAGGCAACGCGGCACGCTGCACCCTTGGTTGTGCCAACGCAATTGTTTGTGGGTCTGTACAATGAGTCAAATGAGGAAACCAATCCTGCTTAGCCCAAAGAAATTGCAAAAGTTATTTTGTTTTTCAAACCATATAAAGGAGGTCCTGGTGCCACCACACAAAAACTGCGTAGCTCATTCCGAAGGGCGGCACACGAAGATGCAGGAGCACCTTGTGCCAGCGGTACCTAAAACGTGCTATCACCAGCTCCTCACCTGAGTGAGTCAGGTATCTCACCTCAGCAAACTGGATCCCAAATTAAGTTTTAACTCACACACGTAGGCAGGAAGCCAGCTGGGAAAGTTTCTCCCGTCCCAGGTCAAATCATCCTCTGTGCAAGAAGACTAAAGTCTGCATTAAAAAAACCAGGCTAGTGCCTGGATGTTCCTGGGTCCGTGAGTGTACCAAAGGGGCATCAGCAAAGAGCCCAGGTTCCTAAAGTGTATACACACAAACACACAACACCACTACTCCTCACACAGCATTATGTCGCTTGTCAAGCGTGTTCTTGCACAGAGTATGTTCTTGCCATCCTCACCGAAGAAGCACATGGCTCCTCCTCCTCCTCCTCTCATTTTTCAGAGCCAGGCTTCAGCCAACAACCAAAATCTCAGAGTCTGAAACTGTTCCTGAGCTCGTTAAGTGGTAGTACCAGCCACTCCGCTTAGGATCACAGGTATCCAAATATGTTTGCCTCAAGAGTTGCTCCTGGTTGGAAGATATTAACCATGAAATAACGATCAAATTTGTTTCAGTTTTTATAACAACAAAACACCATCCTAAAATACACATGTACATGCGGTGCTTAAGTCTGGAGAGCGACTCATCATGATGTCATCTCTGTCAGGATTAGGATTTTGCTGCGTACAAGCACAGAAGCACATGCATTCCTGCAGGCTGCTGCTCCCCTACCTAATTCAGAGCTACGTGTTCCTTGTATAAAAGGAACATGGTATATAACTGTATAATTTGAGGAAAAAAGCCTTGATGAAATGCCAATGAACAGTAAGAACATTGTTCAAGGGGTTATGATTTTGAAATCAGTTACAAATGGTTCTTAGAATAATCCTCTATTTTTTTTAATGTATTTATAAAGTGTATCTCCTCTTAAAGAAACAAAATCTAACACTGTCATGAGAAATGCTGTAAAGGAAGAGGCCGTAGGCAATATTTATTTTCAGAATTAGCTTTGTGTGAATGAGTCTTGGATGAAATCTTTACCACACTAAGATCAATGACAAGATCTTTGCTGACTTCAGTAGGGTTGGGATTCTGTCTCTCATAAGAATTTCCACATCCGGGTTTTTAAGTACAGAAACGTCCAAGGTAGACTACTGCCACTTACAGATGGCATTTTTATGGCTCGGTCACAGTCTTCAGCTGACTTATGCAGGGAATTCTTTTCTCTCCCAATCTACATACATTCATTTGCCTAACAGTATTTTCCTTATGGAAAAAAACCCATGTGATGCCCACATTATGGCTCTGGAATCAATTGCTTTTAAATGCAAGGGAGAAGCTCAAGGCATTCAGCTAAGCAGAAGCCAGCACAGTAGATGAGAAAGTTAAAGCCTTTCAAGGTCACAGTGAAATATTTACCTGCCTCTTCTCCTCCCAGCAAAGCTCACTCTTGCTGAGGGTGTATGACAGTTTAGTTAGGGCTGCCTCTGGTGTCATATCACCTCCAGGAATTATTCCAACATCAGCGAGAGTCTGAATAAAAAGAAATAATGTTTCCAATTAGCATAGCATTCAGAAATACCTGTGTGAACAGAAAATGTGTATGAATGATGAGCAGCTACACAGAATACAGTGTGCAGCCATGCCTCCACTCTCTTGCTCCTCCTACTGCCACTGTATTTTTTGTAATTTTCATTATCAAATACCAAGCAAATACTAGAGCCAGCTGAATAAAGATGACTTTTACTTTAAATTCCTTTTCGTGCAATAACATCGAAGAATTCACCCAAACGCTTGCCACGGTCACTTACTATGCTAAAAGGGAAAGGTTACAGGTCCGTATCAGCTATCTGCAGAGTTGTCAGAGTCCCTTTATTGAAAAGCTGCAGTTACTCTGTTTTAACCCAGTGGCATTTTGAACATTGCCAAGTAGGCTGTTCTCACACAGACATATTTACCATTCTTTTATGGGGCATTGCTTTGGATGAATTCCAGCACTACAGCCTGCTCACAGCAGGAGTATTTTCAGATCCTTTCAGGCTGCACTAGCAGTGTATGATTTAGAACATAGAAATATAAGATGTCGTTTACACAATTTTGACAAGAATTGAAAAAGATGACCTTTAAACTTATCTTTCTGGTAGTTAAAAAAACCCACCAAACTATCTGAACCACAACAAAAAAAGCAGAAAGATGTTTGCTATGGTCAGCAAGCCCCGTAGCAAGACAGCAGAGACAAAGGAGATTTCAGATCTCTTGTCACTGAATTGTACCTGGGCAAACACTCGGACTCTTCTAAACCACAGACCATCACCTTTGCCACAATGTGATGCCTCACAGTTGAGCATCTTGCAGTAAGTTCTTGCATTTTAACTATCTTGTATATGAACTTCAGCTTTGAAACTTGTTGTGGCTTAACTACTATTTTTAGCAAGATACAGTGCCTTAATCAGCTCATTAATCACCTCCAAGAGCCCCAGACTAACATTTTTAAAAGTCTCGTGTGAAAACATATACAGGAGGTGAGAAATACTTTCTGTACTGCAGAGCTAGGCAAAGAACAGTTAGGGCTTTTTCAGCAGGTTTGAGAAAGAGGAAGGGATTTCCCAGCTTCCTTCCTCTACCTAAAGCCCCCTCATTTACAAGTTTCTACTGTGCAGAGGGATCAGAGGCCAGACATACAGTTAATTAAAACAAACACTTCAAGGGAAACCAGGGACTCAGCTGACCTAGCTGGCTAGCTTGAATGAGTAAAAAATGGCCTAGCCATATGCAAAGACCTGTGAAAGATCTTATTTAAAGGCAAATCAAAGTGAAGTGAACATTCCAGCAACTTTCAGCATTCACCCATGATACTTCATCCATTGAGCTGTTCCTTATGTAAAGGAGAAAGCAACGAAGGAAGAAGCATGAAGTAATTTTGTAGGACCTGGCTCCGTCAGTGTTCTCCTCAAAATATGCCAAGAAAACAGGGCAGCCTCCATCAACAGATGCTGAAGCAACAGAGTAAATGCTCCATATAAAAAGTGAAAGCCAGAAGTGGATAGATTTCCACACAGCCTTATGGTGGACCAGTAAGTTCTGAGTAGAATCAGAAATTGAATTGAAATTCAGCATTATCAACATTCTGGATCTCAGTGCAAAATGCCATTTTAGAGGTGTCAACTCGGAGAATCTTTTAACCAGAGCATAGGAAAGGTTTTTTTTCTTCCTTCCATACATTTTAGCAGTTCATTTCAAGCAGAAGATCGCGTAAAAGCTAGGCCTCATTTTCATGTTGTTTTTCAAATATATTTGGTTTCTTTTATTGACCTAACTGAAATCTAAAGTTTTAGTCCTACTTGTTGTTTTGTGCGTGCTGCCCACAATCCTGAACTCTATCTTTCCATGGTCACATGCAGTTCCATGACTGCCCATATCAGAAAATACCAAGTTTGGATAATCGAAAGGTAGAAAGAAGCTCTTACAATCTCCTTTTCTTTCTCCTCAAAACAGACTGGGTGCTCTTGAAACATGTATAATATAAAGCTGTGTCAAAACCAATGTTAGAAGAGGCAGGTTTCAGCACCCGACTAGAGTCCCTGGGTTTACCTGACAGTCAATGAAGAAGCTGGTTGGGAGCAACCAGACGGTGGTTGCTCCCAACAAAACCAGGTGTCTAAAATAGGGGGATGAGTCACCCTCTGGCAGTGCTTCTTGGCTATTTAATGGCCAGCCTCTTCATAAAGGCCAGTTAAACCAGCTTCCTTCACACTACCACGTGCAATACATACTCTTATATCACTTTGACCTTTTATTATTCCCAGTGATGTCACGTCTTAAAACATAATTGAGAAACTCACTATAAAATGCCCTGAATATTAATAGTATCCACACAAAGTCTGCTTTAAGCTAGCCTTCATGGGTTAAACACAACTGATTTCCATTCTGCAAGACAGACACTTCCTTATATACTGTTCTCCAGTCTCTCACTGAATTCAGCTGTACTTCCAGTCAAATAAAAAAAACTGGCATTTGGAACATTGCTTGGATTTACAGGCTTTCTTGATGTTCTTACATTGTAGCTAAGTAACTGCTAGCCTATCAAATACTACTTTATTTGATCATCTGACCCCAAAGCTAGCTTCTAGCTCAGTGAAATCCCTTTGGGAGAGATACGAACAACCTAATGCATGGTATCCTGGAGTGCTGCACATGACAAGAGCAAACAATTGCTAATTTGGGATTCAAGCTGACTGTTTTGACTATTTGGACTAGGAGAAACAGGATCTTGCTTGCAGATACATATTTAAATTCTCCCAGCTTAAGATTTGTCAGCTATAGTTACGTTATCAGCAATATCACTTGCCCAGTGACAGGACAAGAGGAAATGGCCACAAACTTGGAAATTAAGAAGTTCCATCTAAACATGAGGAGGAACTTCTTTACTTTGAGGATGCCAGAGCCCTGAACAGGCTGCCCAGGGAGGTGGTGGAGTCTCCTCTAGAGACATTCAAAGCCCGCCTGGACATGTTCTGTGCAACCTGCTGTAGGTGGACCTGCTTTGGCAGAGGGGTTGGACTAGGTGATCTCCAGAGGTCCCTTCCAACCTCATAGCATTCTGTGATTCTGTAATATCTTTACAGTTAAGAAATCTGGTTTTAGATACTGAGACAACTCAAAGTATACGATCAAGCTGTATCAGTGGGATGTTTCTTTTACACAGCAGCAGAGTCTGAAGTCATTGGACAACCCTTACCTGCCCCGTTGCGTAGACAGTTTTAACAGAGCCCCGCAAGCACTGCGTGCAGTTTAGAATCACTACTTTTCGTTCGGTTGCTTTCTTCAGTTCTTCCAGCAAGTCTGCTCTGTTGTTTGGGGCATTGCCACTTCCGTAAGTTTCAAGTACAATGCCCTCAATTGGAGGCTGAAGAAAGGCTTTTACCTGTTTAAAAACAACACAAGGAAGAGAAACAGAATGTGTGTTTAAGTCACATTAACATTTTTATCTATGGCATAGAGTTTTTAAAAACGGTCTCTTCCTGTTATACTTTTGCACGCTCTCATGTCTTCACAGTCTTCTCATGCCCTTCTGTGCTCCCCACTTGCAATAACTGAGACTGTAGCTTTAAAAAAAATGAGAATTTCACTCTTTATCTTCCTTTAAAATTCCTAGAGGGATAGATTTTAAAATAAACTATTTTCTACACTCATGATCTCAGTGTGAAAAAAGATCCTGTTGTTCAAGTGCCATTAACAGGCTATACTGTTGCACCATGGCAGAACAAAAAGGTAGATTTATGCTTATGAAATAAATATAGAATTATTGAGATGAGAACCCCCACCCCTGCCTAGATTTGTTGCTTTAGCGAAGAGTCTTGTTAATAAATGTCTGCCAAAAAGTGTCTTACCTTTGACAAAAGAACATTCTCATGAAGCCTGGAGTTTTTAAACTCAAAAGCTAATTGATTTAATTTAAGGCAGAAAAAAAAAAAGGAGGCACTAATACATTATGAGCCAATCGTTAATGAGGTAGCTATTGTGCCTCTCTGTAAAAGAATGCCTAGCAAAGTCCTCTTCCTAGAAAGATGTAAACATCCTAGATGTTTCCTTGCTGATCACATATGCTAAATGCAATACACTGTAAGCCCCCAAGAGGCTAACTATGCAGTCGGAGTTTTATTGCAAATATACCACCCCTCTGCCTTTCCATCTGTTCATATTCACCTAAAAAGAATGGTAATATAATTGAGGAGTGCTGCTCAAACTACTGGATTCAATTTAAGATGGCAACAGCCACAAAAGACCTGACAATTTAAAGGAACTAGCATTAGACAAAAATTTAAAGATAAATCTACCTAAAACCACAGTTCTGCAAAATAATTTCTGAAGGCAAAAAAATCCCACTGCACATTTTCAGCAGCGAAATCCCACTTCTCATTTTCAGCTCTGTATGAATGCTGAGGGTCATGTTAACCATCAGTGTGAGACAAAATGAACCTTAAAAAAGAAGCACGAGTTGTAGAAATACTCACACTCCCCTCCACCAACAATATTGTGTATTCTTTGACAAGAAATCTATTAATATCCCTCAATATGCAACAAGAGAGCATTTCCATGGTCACTGTAGTCTGCACCGGTCTAGAAAAGCACACTTGACCTATTTATGAGCCCTAATAAAATAATTTTAAGTTTCAGAGCCCAGGTGGTTTAGACAAAAGATATATGAAAAGCTCTTATCAACAATTTATGACATATGGAAATAGTCTTTGAGCGCTCTGACATTCCAAATAACGTTTATCAGAAGATGACAGATGCTTTCCCTTCCCTCCAAAACCCCAACCACTGCTACAACAGTGCAGCTTCCCTACCTCAGCTAAATAATCAGGCATTTGAGCGTCACTTCACTCACTTCCAAAATGAAGTGCTGACACTTACGGCGGCAGCGGTGATTCCTGGGAAGAGGCGCAGAAGCCCAACGTTCCTGTTCATATTGGTGTGAACTCGAAATTTCTTTTTGGTATTGGCTCTCCACACCGTTTCCCAGTTTACTGTTAAAGAGAAATGGCCCTTTTAGTCTAATATTAAGACATAAGTATATGTATATATATAAGTACATTTGTAGCCCCTTCACTCACTTCCAAAATGAAGTGCTGACACTTACGGCGGCAGCGGTGATTCCTGGGAAGAGGCGCAGAAGCCCAACGTTCCTGTTCATATTGGTGTGAACTCGAAATTTCTTTTTGGTATTGGCTCTCCACACCGTTTCCCAGTTTACTGTTAAAGAGAAATGGCCCTTTTAGTCTAATATTAAGACATAATATTAAGTACATTTGTAGCCCTTCATACTTACAACACTATCATTAAAACTGTTCCTTATGTAGGGGATTCATGAAAGGCAATGTACTTTTGGAAAGAGGAAATGAAGACGACTGAAAGGGTTGTCAGGCATTGGACCAGGCTGCCCAGGGAAGTGGTGGAGTCGGCATCCCTGGAGGTATTCAAAAGCCCGGCAGATGTGGTGCTGTGGGACATGGGTTAGTGGTGGTTTTGTCAGTGTTAGGCTGATGGTTGGACTCGATGATCTGAAAGGTCCCTTCCAACCGAGATGATTCTATGATTCTATACTTACAAAACTGTCATTAAAACTGTTCCTTATGTAGGGGGTTCATGAAAGGCAATGCACTTTTGGAAAGAGGAAATGAAGACACACTTAAGACAGCAGCCATCGCAGCTGATCTAACACACCTTATAGTCTAGATTCCGAGATAAATCAGTGTTACTCATCAATATTCCTAAATTAGCGCCCTTCAAGGAGATCTTTACCACGTATATTTCAATTAAACAGCATTTTATAGCAAAGACTTGCAAAATGAATATTTCAGTTCAATGACCATCAGTGAACACCACGACGTATCAGATACAAAGCTATATATATACCTCTACTACAACCTCTTCAAAAGAGACAAGTCTGAGAGTTGTGAAAAGCCTCCGAGTGCTGGACCTGATGGGTTCCTGATGTTGGACGTGTCCTTAGTTAGTGCCAGCTCTCCCAGTTCAGAGTGCTGAGAAAGCCTCAACCAACAGAGCACGGTGCAGGTCCAGCACGGGTGAGGTGTTTACTTGTCACGCACGGACCTGAACTTCACTGTTCCGTAGTTGGCCTCATACCAGCCTGGATTCATGTTTAGAAAACAGACCTTCATTTTTCCCAGACATAAGAGATGACAAATGCAGTTACTGTTGCCGCTAATCACCTCCAGAGTTTATTAGGTAGTTACTAACGATTAAATAAAATAGCAAGGATTCAATTAACTCCGATTATACATTTAGATCCAGAAGTCAGCTGTTTAACTAATCGTTTGTTTGTGTTGCATTATTAGAAGCCAAGTCATGCATTATTGATTTCAGAATCTTACTACTTGAGTGTAGGGGCACCGCATTGGTAGCGCTGATGGCTCCTACAAGGCAGTGGAAGAGGTTTAACAAACAGCAGCCAACGGCTCAGAGTCATGCTTCAGTGAAAGCAGACCATGCCGTAAAACTACCCATTTCCCCATCATGATTTAAGCTTTTTTAGGTTTTGGAGAAACTCCCAAGCAGCAAGACAGATAAAAGATCTGCATGCATAATACCGACTTGCTCTCAGCCATGCGGAGAGTTACTCACACCAATTACTGTTGCAATCTCTTGCAATCAGCAGACACACATTTGCAAGAAAATTCAGAACACCTTTAAAAGCCTCCATTGAAGCCTGCTCTATTGCCCCATTACCAGATATATGAAAAACTACACAATCCATTAAGTCAGGACAGAAAGTAGCAGTCACCTATAAGACTTTATGAACTTTCCCTTCCTGTCGTGGTGCCCTGTCAGCAGCTAGAGCCTCTTTATGTTCTTTCTGAAAAAACCACCATACGTCACGTGGATTCCAAGAATGGGAGAATACAAATACAGACCATTTCTACAGCTTCTTTCTTTCCACTAATTTGGCCATCACAGCTCCAAAACCAACTGGTTGGATTTAGTAGTAAGCCAAGGAGCTCCCAAAGTCCTCCATGAGCTTCCCAGGGTGAGTTAGAGCCCTGCAGGAGGTACATGGGTGAGTGCAGAACGTCATGCATTTGTTCTGCTTGAGGTTCATGTGCCTGGCTAACCATGTTCACTCATGACCACCGGGCTTTAAGAAGCGTCAGTGTTTAGCAATAAATCCAATCCTTTCAACCTTCTAAAACAGAGATTAATTCTTTAAAAGCAGCCTCCTCTACAAGAAGGGACAGCAATAAAATTGTATCAGAGTTTTCTTTCCTTTATCCTCCACAAGCTAGGAGTCCCTGCCAAAACTTCACAAATGCATACTACTAAGTTTGGCAACTATAAGCATCCCTAATGCCTTTAACGAACTTGAAGAATGAACTGAGGAAACCTGCCTTGGCATGGAGCACTAAAATACTGCCAAAAGCAGAAGACCAAGGAGAGAGATGAGAGGATAGGTTCAGAAGTCAGACCTATACCAGGCCTATACCTGTCCTCTTGGAGTACGCGCTACCAAGTAACATATCATATTCTAGATAAATGTAATGCAGGCAGACATAGTGCTGTGATGTAATTCCAAATTATATTAAAAAAAAAAAAGACAACTAAAGATTGTCCCTGGGTTAACATTCTCTTGGTCATGAACCTCGTCAGCCTACACAACGTGCTCGGTACTGCAGACTCCACAGATGTCAGTTTTCCATTAGACAAATGAGTCTCAAAGGCAGAACAAAAGGCAAGTGTGATGCAAGAGCCAAAGACAAACAAATATACATAAAAGCCCAACTTCATCTCAGATTTATTCAGAACTGCTGTAAGCAAGGCAGAGAGTCACGTAGGGGAAAAAAAAAAAGTAATTTAGAACACACCCTTTGCATCTTCCATCTCAAAGATTACATCCCCAAAAAGGAAGAATATTTATGTTGCATAGCAAAGTTCAAGCATCTTCATTGTAGTGAATAAACCAGCTGTCTCGCAGCCTGTAGTCATACCACACAGCAACCTTCTCAAGTATGAAACTCATATACAAGCAGTAAATGAGTACTTAAGTACAAATAGCTGTCTATATTGGCGTTCGTAACAGCTTTTTATCCTATGGATAAGAGTGATCAATTAGGGATATATCCAGTTTTGGCACAACACAGAAAACAGCTGTTCTGACTAGGATGGCCTGTGCTTGTACAGAATTTAACTGATGCAGTGCACGGCATTACGTAAAGATGGATACAAAGCTGAGGAACAAACCTAACCCAGCTACTGGTTGTGCACAGCAGAAAGAGAGTTTTTAAAGCAATGTACGTGAAGTAAAGAGGCAATAGCTATTTATATACTGTATTCAAAATGGCTTGGGATAGAAAAGATTGTATTATTCAAGGAGACTGCATTCAAGATACTAAGGCCTTTTGTTTATTCTTCCAAACAAAACCATCACATACACAATACTCTGCTATTTCCAATCTCCCCCCGCCACTAAACACTACAGCTTTTAAAAATACAGCTCAAAAATACATCCTTATCTTATTTAGCTTTATTCACACACACATATACATATACACACACAGAACTACGGCGACAAGAACAGAAAAAACATCAATCTGACTGAAAAATAAAATAAAATGGGAAGCAGCTCTAAACAGCCTAGAAAACAGCCCAAAAATACACAACTTTTTTTTTTAAATAGTGCCTATGCCACAATGCAGGTTTCAACTTATAATGGGAGAGCAGCAACTAAGAGCGACACCTCCCTTAGGAGTGGTGACTGGACTCCGAGTTATGAAATCAAACAAGAAATACAGCTTTTTGTGATTGAGGAGCTCCAGACAAACAGCGAGGCTTTCTCCTCCTCCTCCTCCTCTGCAGGGCTACGGGTGAGCCCTACCACTATATAGGGTGCCCCGGCCTTCATTACCATCCGTGGTGGCAGCCAAGGGGTGGGGAGCGCCGGCCAACCTATGGGTGCAAATTCCTGAAGGAGGCAGACAAACCCTAGACCCCCTTTTTTGGCAGTTTGTTATAAAACAATTGACACACGCCTTCTGAAATGAATATTTAAAAGGAATGGTGCCATTGCAAGAATCAACATGCCTACTTAACAAGGGAGTGGGGGGGGGGACGGGACCAAAAGCACTTCAGTGAAGAAATACGGCGTTTGCCTTAATACATAAATAATTTGGGTTTTTTTACTATAAATAGCCAGAACTGCCAACCAGGACACAGACGTGGTGGGTAGATGAGCCCAAAAGTGTCTTCTAATCTGCTGCTGTGCAGTCATATGGGCTCTGCTTGTCCCCTACCCAAGTTGTCCTCCTCATCACATGGTCCTGTACGCGTGCACCACTCCCAGCAGTTACGTGCATGTGTGATGAAGAAAGTCCACCCATGGTAACACAGCAAGTTTCATATTTGCTTCATTAGAACGATAGAGAACAGAGGAGAGCAATCAGTTAGGAAATACACTGAGACTCTTGACACATTTCAAGTAACATAGTCCTCCTTGTCTCTCCTGTTTTCAAAATATGAGAAAAATAAGGCAAGGTCTTTTATTTTATGTGCTTTAGGATGTTAGAAATATTTTTGGTTTTCCTACATTGTCCATTTCATACAGAGAATTCTGATTCTACTGGAAGAGTATTTCCTATTGGCACTGGGTTTCTCACTCATCTGAGAAGTTTGCTAGAATTTTTCACTTCTTACATGAGTTTCTTGTGCTAAATGGAAAGTCTTGAGGAAGCTGACACTTGCTTATCTGAAACTCAACAACAGGACTCTTTGGTGTTTCTAACACAGTTAAGGATCTGACCAAGAACACAGTCAGTTGATGGGATCAGAAACCCACTGGGAGCCTCATCTGAAGGGGGAACAGGTTGAAAAATGGATATAAAAACCAAAGAAGAGAGCTGCAGGTATGGCAGGGAAGGGAAGAGGACTCTTTCTCCTTCTGTCTGGCTCTGAACTAGATCGTTGCTTCTATATGGTATGCCAAGCCTCAAACATCACATCCTCTCCTCATTCCTGTGTACCAACCCACAACCCCATTATGCTCCCCACTCCCTCCCTCCTGTCACCTCTCCCCCTCTGCTTCTCTGGAATTTTCATTCCCAGCTTTGTTAGAACCAGGAAGCCTGAGGAAGAGTTTCTGCACATGGTCTGCTCCGTCTGGCATCCTCGGGCTGCTCTCCATAATGCTGAAGCAGCAAGAGTCAGCCCTGTCTACAGGAGGATTAAGACATATTATACAAAGTCGTTTGAAAAAAACAGTTAAAAGATGCTAGATTTGTTTGGTCTGTTTTTAAAAGCCCAGGTGGTTCCTTGTCTCCATGAAATTTCATGTGAGGATTGTACAAGCAAACTCATGGGAGACAGCCATGTTTCAAACAATTACTTTGGACAAAATAAAGCAGCACTAGTAGATTGCCCATACTATAAACTATGTTTTTTCAAAATGAAACAATCCTTCAACACTGACACCGTCATCTTGGACAAATGATGCTCCCCTAACTGGGTAATCAACTGAAACTAATAAAAATAGAGCCTATCACACCATCAGTTTTTAAATCAGAAATCCCCACTGATCTCAATGGAGCATTCTACTGAAGAGATAATGGGACCCAATATAGGCCAAGGGAAGTACTTAATAACCTTCTAATTTTTCTACTATTGAGAAGGAATCACAAACCAGTTCATTCAAATCCAAGAGAGAAATAGCATGCAATTTGCAGGTTGATTTCATTATTGATCAGTCAGTAAACAGAATTTATTTATACCCTATTTGATGCAGTCATAAAAACCCAAGAAAAAAGACACTTCTCAATTTAGTGAAACAACCAACTGACAGCATTTCTGTTGATTTCAGATACACCGTATCTGACACAGCACAGTTAATACAACAGTGGCAGATTCTCTGCCTGAGAGATGCCTTACGGACCACTACAGTATTTCACAGGCTTCCTCAGTCTGTATCTGGCTGTTGCAAACACAGCACTTTGATCCTCTGACTTTAAGTCACTCCCACTCATTAGGTGGAAGGAATAAGTTTATTATTCCAGATTGCACACTCACTCTCTCTCTCTCTAGTAGTAGAAACCATTCAGAATGGCACACTGGCGCTAATGGCACCTAGCAAAAGAATTTGGGAACCCCCTCCTATTTCCTGTTTTTGAAAATAATGGAGATTGTCACCAAGCCCTACTCCTTTTTAATATACCTAACCTATGCAAAAGCAGCTCACATAACGTTATATTTTTTTAAAACTGTCCTTTAGTACATTTTTTGGCAATTCCTCATTTGGCTAGACTCCAAATGTGTCTCTCTTCTCCTCTCTCCAAAGAAAGGGTTCCATTTATCCAAGAACAGACATCAGCATGTTAATGACTTTGCAAACAGGTACTGAAATCTTCAAGTAGTTTTTTCCTGTCTTTCAAAAACAGACACAGAAATTATAGGGAGCCTGAGTAAGTTTGGGGGGAAAAAACAACTTCACACAGAGCATATTCTAGGTCTGCTGTTTTCAGTGTGCTTGCAGTTCAGACAGGTCCTAAATATCCAGTAAAACATCTTACACAATGACATGCATCAAACAGAGAATCTGTTGAAGCTGCAAGTACTCTACAATGACTCTTTTGCCTGATTTCGGAGCCCAGCATGGTCACTAATGAGATTAAACTCTTTGTTCTTTCAGTCCTCACTCCCTCATTTTTATCTTCAGAGCAAGCATTTTCATGACACAGGGGTAACATTCCCTCTGGTAACTCTGGATCTTTAGTCAAAGTCAGTCTAGCTCACATCTATATTCAATAGATAAATGCAGTTGAATCACAAATTCTCAGTCTTCCTAATATTTAAACAGTTTCAGAGCAGCTAAAGTAGAGTCAAACTGCAGGGCTTTCAAAGATATTTGAATTTATAAACAGCATTTCAACTACATAGGCACAGATTCTTTTCTTTTCAGCTCAAGTTATATTGCATGTGGCATAAATTACAAGGCTTAAGAGATGATGTTGCTTACTTGTAATATCAACCTCAGCATTTGCAAGTGGAGGCAGGTTAGGTGAGGAAAAGGCATTGAAACTCCCAGCATCCACCTTAGTCACCCTATTTCCCCTGTACAGTTTATTATAAAAATACAGGCACACCTGCAAGACAAGTAAAGAAACAGGTCTATGAATAAGCCAGTAATTAAAAGATTCAGCAGATAAATACTGTAGTCTGTCCTTTATAAAGTGTTTTCTAAATCTTTAAAGCAACTCAGAGGCTAGTAGATGTTTACAACTCTTACCCTTTCAAAAAGACTTGGCACATCTGTCACACATTGGTTTAAGAATTTAAGAACAAAACAAGTTAAGAGCTAACTAATTTCGTAATCCTCTCATGAGGCATACTCTAGGAGACAGCAAATTTGCCCAAGTCCACTTCAGAGATAGAGGAAAGAAACAGTGTGGACTTTTTAATAAGGTCATCAGTTATAGCTAAATCCAGAGTCCAAAACCTTAGGCCTTAACAAAAGGCCTAGTGAAAATGAGGATGGCTTTCAAATGAGTTACCGCACATAAATAATTAGGTTTCTTCTCAAGTCCCTCTGTGTTTGTCAATTGGAATTGGAAGAAAAAGAGATACCTCAAAGTTGTTATTAGTTAGGAAGATCTTGGCCAGTCAGCTACTGTTGTTGTTTTACAAGAACTGGCTTTGGGAACATGGCAGAAGTGAAATGGGGTGTAACACAACCAGTTTCCTCTCTGAATTTTTGGGCTGCACCAGCATCTTTAAAGGCAGGGTACTGAGACCATGGAGGTATTTCCATGTCCATTTGGTATATCATCCTCGAAACTTCAGACTTCAGGAACTAGAGACAGAAGACATTCTACAGTTTTAGAAGACACTTTACCAGTTCTAGAGCAACTTTGAACATCAAAGTAATCATCAGTTAAAGAACTGATTTACAAGTGTTTCAGATCCCACATATTTGCACAAGAACCTCTGATTTCAAGTCAGCTGCAAGCTACATTTCAGACTTGATGGTCTTTATAGATTGTATATGGGTAAAATGGAATAGGACTCCTGAGAAAATGGCACGTGTTTTGCCATGCAAGTGCCTGTTACCTCAGTGGAATCCATTTATCTTCCTGTTTAAGTGCCTAATGGATATTTAGAGTAAGTATATGTCCTGGCTAGAGGAAGAAAAGCAGCTTTTGAAACGATCTTCACAGACAAACTGACCTCAGGAATCACGAACTGCCCAGCAAAGAGCAGTGCCCCCAGAAGGTTGGCTCGGCCGTCATTCTGCAGCTCGTATATGGGCACCTGGAGAGCAGAGACTGAAATTACACTCTATCCCTTATGTAAAGCCTACACAGCAGAAAAAAAAGAGTCCAACTTATGCAATACAAATACATGAATACTCTATGTAACAATGATTTATGACAAATGAAGTTTCCTTCTTCATCCAAACTATTCTAGACTGCAGCAGATGGCAGGGTTTCCCTCTGTGCTCAACAGACTTATAATTTAAGTGCTTAAAAGCTAATATAGAGATGATTCTAGTGTGATTAAGCAGATTAAAAGACTGGTTCAAGAAAAATATAAATAACAGAAAGCAGGCATCGTTGAAGTAACTGAGCATGGGAGAAGTGATTGTACAGAGGAAAAGCAAAAGCCCCAGATCATATAGAACTGCCTGTACGGGCTTCACAACAGCTCTCTTGCACCATACTTCCTCCTAGTACAGCCAAACTGAGCCAGCAGGTTATTACCTACAGAAAAAGACAAGATTAAAACCAGAAATTTGGTGTGCTGAGTGATGACTTCCATGCCTTTTCAGCTTGCCTCTTTATTAACAGAGTCAGAGCTCCTTTCAGTAAGGAAACAAAACCAAAAGAATTCACATGCTCTGTTGCTAGATCGTACGTCAGGCAGATCTCCAAGCAATAAAGCCAAAAAGAAAGTAAAACCTTGATTATGATGTATCACACCTAGGCTGCCCCACGTCAAGACAATAAGTGAGAGCCTCCTCCTTCCTAGACTTCTGTATTTTGACTTCAAATAGACCACATGTGAAAAGGAAGTTATGAGATGGGGGAGGGGACTTTCACAGTGCGATGTTTCATCTCTCTTTTGTGATTAGAGCTGTATTTTACGCTCAAGCAAGCTATTCTAGTAAGACAACCCCTCCCCCTCAGACAATATGCAAAGGGCTGATCTCCAGCTCCGAGAATGACAATTAATAAATGTAGTCTTCAGAGGAAAGCTGTGCTCTGTGGAACAGAAATGATCACAAATGCATCTAAAGCTTAGAGATTATTTAAAAAATGATAAAGAAAACAACAATGAGTAACATAAGACGGGATAACAACTGATGAAGTAAAAAGTAATAAGCTTCAGGGCTTTAAAAGAAAAAAGACAGCTAACAACCAGCAGCCACCTGAGGCTGGAAAGATGCTTCTCTTATAAACCGATTAATACACAATGGCCAATGACAGGCTCTTATATCTTTCTCTGAAGCATCTGGCCCCAGCCATAATGAACTACTGGTCTGATTTGGTACAGAGTTGTAAAGTCATTAATGATAAAATTATGGGGCAGATCCTCAGCTGGTGAGCCTGTCAATTCTCACTAATTTCTATCAGCACTGTGACCATTTACCCTGGCCACCCAGCCATAATCAGGATACTACCTGGTTTTGCATATAAAAACCAAAAATGAGGCTTCTGACTTAATTTGAAGTCCATTACCTGGGATCCTGTCAGAACAACAGTTTTACCCAGGTTCTCACACATGAAGGATAAGGCTGAAGCTGTGTAGGCCATGGTATCGGTGCCGTGAAGGATGACAAAACCATCGTACTTCTCATAGTGCTCCTGGAGATGGAGAGAGACAGTTGTCACATCGTTAGAGCTGGCATCAGCAGGTAAAGCGAAGTCCATTACCTGGGATCCTGTCAGAACAACAGTTTTACCCAGGTTCTCACACATGAAGGATAAGGCTGAAGCTGTGTAGGCCATGGTATCGGTGCCGTGAAGGATGACAAAACCATCGTACTTCTCATAGTGCTCCTGGAGATGGAGAGAGACAGTTGTCACATCGTTAGAGCAACGCGCTGGCATCAGCAGGTAAAGTACAGATTGCGTTATGTTCACTGATGCAAGCAGCAGCGTAATACTTTAAAGGGTTCTACACACATAATTCCTCCTAAAGTTACCCTGTTTTCGGTTTAAATACAATTAAGGGTTAAATAGGACACTAAGTACGAGAGCCAGTAATTCTAATTATGGAACAGTCAAAGAGATTCTTCTACGTATACATATTAATGCAGCATTTTTAAACCAGAAGCCTGCTAATTAAGAAAAGCTTAGCAATGGCTTTAAACAGGAATGTTAACATATGCAAATGAGCCGTATAGTCTGATTTCTTGTTGCCGCTTTTACTTTAGGGATTACACCATTTACAGGAACAGATTAGGCAAACCGAGGCTATCATAACGTGCAGGAAAACCAGTCCATTTAATCCGGGTGGCAGACAGGCAGATCGCCAGGGTAAGAGTGCCCTCTTCTGCTGAAAAGCCATCCTTACTGCAGCAGTAGGTGACTTCTGCAGCTGAAAGAGGTGAAGAGGCTTCTTGTCCTTTCATGTACATACACCTGCTGGTTTTTGAGAAGTCCCTTAGACTGCACGTACAGATGCAAAAGGGAATTTTATAATAACTTTAATCTACACACAAGGAGTTTTCTTAACGCAAAGCCACGAATCACACAGCTCATCCTGTTGGAATAAAGTCATCTGCTGGCTTTTGGGAGGAAAACCAAATTGGCTCACTTTATTTTAAGAGAGATGCACATAGTAAACACTGTAGTGAGAGACACTGATGTCTCTGATGGACTTTGGCAACATGGACAGGATTTCATAGGAGTCTAAACAGCTATGTGAAGTGCCCACATTGGGAAATAAAGGAGTTTGTCACAGAATTAAACAAGATTTCTTTTTAATTACACTTCTTATGCTACAGTAGGCACACACACTTGGCATCTCCTGATAATAAGATAGGTCACCTCCAAACTCACCTGCAGATTTCTACTTGTCCTTTTGCTATTTCTTCACCGATACTCATGCCTACATGTTGCTATTTAATGGAAGTGTCAGTGCATTTCTGCTAATTTCTAACAAGTCATCCAGCAGAACAAGATCTTTCTACAAGCCAAACTCCAGTGTGATGCAAAAAGCATGCTGCTTTTATTTGTCAGTGCAGTAACAAGGTTAAGTCAGTTTGAAGAAGGGCTAAAAATCACAGAAATAGCCATTTGTCCTCTCCAATGCCATCAGAATACTCGCGAATATGAGCCTTATGACTCTTACTCGATGCGAAAGCACATAACTTAGTTTAACCTTCCTAACATAAAAGATCAGCCTGGCAATTAAAGAGATATCCCACAGAAACATCTTAGAACATTTCATTCTGGAAAGTCATCAGCACATTACATCTGTGCCAAGTATGTGTCCAAGACGAACACAAAGTGGCAGTGTCTATACATAAGGTAGACAGTTAAAGGGCGCTTTTTTTCCCCCTTCTCAGCACTTTTTACTTGGATTACATGTACTGGATATTTGTACATACAGAATAGCCACATTCTGTGTAAAAGAAAGAAGCATTTTTTGACCTTGGGAAGTTTAAATAAAACTAATGGGCCACGAAGAAAGAGGGGTAACTTCTCTCCTGTTCAGCGTGGCATTGCCGCCTTCGTGTTACTCTACTCTTGGCCCTGGTCTTTTCCCAGCTCCATTCTACAGTCCACCTATACACCAGCTCTGTCTCTTCTCTGCCCTGGCAAGATGTATTCCACAGGAGGAGCATCATCCCCAGTTTGGTGGTTTCAGGATTAGAGGACCTAGAGGTGAAAGACTTACCCGAATATACAGCATTGTTCACCTGCATTGCTACAGCTTGGTCAAAGAAGGGAAATTTCCACTATAAAGCCCACTATCGCAGAGTGAGCAGGAGTGGAAGAGCAATATCCTACTAGGCCCATGGTTATTTATCTCTAACAGCCATGTATGAATTCCTGGTGTGAAGTATTTGAAACGTTTTGCATCTCTGCTTTCTTAAAAGCACACAGCTAAGTTCAGACACGGGGACAGGAGCAGAGAAATACTGATATATTTTTTTTAACTAGAGAAGGATGTAATGAATTTTTGCTATATATGCAGAAATATCTAGGGCTTGAAACATTTTCCAGTCTGGGAAACCTAACCATGATAGCATTTTTTCTACTGGCTGTAAAGCCAAAGCTCGTCAAGTCTGTCTGTGCCCAGAGTAAGAAAGGCATAAAGACGTGAAATTATTTTCTGTCAATAACCAACTACTAAGCTTCTTGAACAGTCAAATGATGTGTAACTAAGCAACCCTTCAGTTAAGTTACCTACATCTCAGGATTTTATTCAACATTTTTGGACAGTGAATTTAAGTCAACATTTTAGAACGTATCAACCTACATATTACATACCTTATTCAATCACAGCTGCAGTTTTCCTATTTATTTTCTTGGACAGAATTATGATATGCCTTGTCATTGGAAGAACTATATAACTTTAATGAGTTTGCAACATTTTCAAAAGGAAAAAATTCGGCAAACCTTGCAAGCATAATACTTAGTTACTTTGCAACTAACTAAGCAATGTACATAACATTTACATTTTAAATAAACAAATACGGAATCATAGAATGGTTTGGGTTGGAAGTGACCTTTAAGGTCATCTAGTTCCAACCCCTCTGCAATGGCCAGGGACACATTCTGCTAGACCATATACATATATATACATACATATAGCACTACTGAATTGTTTTATTTTCCTAAGTATACTAGATACAATGTTGGGGTTGTTTAAGCAACAAATGAATTCTTATCCCATTCCATAGTACCTCAAGTTTCTTTGCAATTTTGGCCCAGTCCTCTGGCGTCATGTTGGAAGAATCAAGCAGCGGTGAGAGCTCCAGGATTGTGTAAAAAATTCTTTTGTTTTGCTTAGAGAGGCTATGAAGAAAAAGAATTGGGGGAAAAAAAAAATTAGAACTAGTATCAGCTCATCACTTCTGACTTTTTGTCTAAATCAGTAGTTTTTACCCTTTCCCTCCCCATCTCCCAGTCTATGGCAAAAAAAAGGTCTTACATTTTGAGCATTAAGTTCCAAGTTGAGAAGTTCATGGCTTGATGTGGTTTAAAGCACAAATCCCTAAATTTAATTTAACAATAAACATAACTTGGGAGGCGGAGAGGGGCTGGCAAAACTAAAGACAGAAAATAAGAACCCAGACTTACTTTGTCTAAGTTTGGAACTGACTTCTAACAACAGTTGATACAGATCCTTAGGGTTTAAAAATGCTCCATAAACTATTGAGAAGAATCTATAAAGCTCCCAAGGTTTATAGGGGGTCAACAGAAGAGTTGCAACAACTTTTTGATAAATATAAATAGATACCCTATAAATAGATACTCTTTCCTGACACAAAGGGTATTGTCTCTTGAAAGTTGTATGACTGGGATTCATTTTTGTGGCCTTTAGAAGATCCACTATTCTCAGTTCTCTGATTTTGGATTGAAAGAGTTTAACACTGAAGATCTTCAAGTAAATTGTTGCCTTTGCTAGTAATAGGCTAACTTTGTAAAACCCCAGTCCCAGCCCATTAGGCCTGTTGTCACCATGTTATGAAAGTTTCCTCCATAGTACCAGATGTCTTTTGTTATGATGGAGAGTCTAAGCACATAGAATAGCAAAGATCTTGAAACAGTGGCATCAGTTGAAAACAGAGGCCTCAGGACTATAGGACTAGAGAAGGATGTAATGAATTTTTGCTATATATGCAGAAATATCTAGGGCTTGAAACATTTTCCAGTCTGGGAATTCCCAAACTCACTGGCCACCAATTGGCCACTGAACAAGTGCAACCTTGACAGCTGGGAAAAGACTGCTCTAAACACAATAAAAACAAGACAAAGCAACTATGCAAGGGAAAAAAAACCCCAACCCAAACCAAAAATGAAGAGTCAAGCAATGGCATAAAGTACCTGTGAGGCTGAAGAATGTAACACTTTCAATCATGCAGCGTGTAGCCCAGCAGATGGAGACCAAAGATTAGGAAGTGTCTGGACACTCAAACATCTTACAGAAGTACGCTATCCCAAATTTGAAGGGGACTTATCAAAGGCCATGGTGGCTATGGAATCCCAGTGGGACTGACCTAGTTCTAAGCATGCTGTTTGCTCTCCATGCCTCCAAGGACCACGGGTCTTCCTTTCTCCACCTGCCTATCTCAAGAAATCTGACTCTTCAAAGACCTTTGATTTGCCAGGCAAACGGGCTGCACGCAGAGCATGTGTTTTACCCCATAAAAGATGCTCATTCCTCCACATTAACTTTCTAACCTCTCAGAATAAAGTCAACTACGTATAAATTCAACTGGGCAGCTAAGATTTGGGGTAATAAAAGAACCCTACTACAAGTGTTTTCTTTCTGAAGCTTGGAAGAGGACAGAATATCCACCATTGTCACCCATTCCCCCGTTAGTTGGAATATGTTCCTATTTAGCAATGCAGCGGCTGACAAGCAGCTAAGAAAGAAGAACTACTGGTGGGCCAGCTCAACCCTTCCTACTCGCTCTTCCAGGCAGAGCCATCTGGAGGACGTTTAACAGGACCATCTTCAGAGCATTCTCAGTGCTCTTCCACTACCTAAGGACGATGGAAAGTTCCTTGCCAGCTCTAATGGTGATAGATACTTCAAGACAGTCAAAGGCTACAGAAAATACCAGCATGGATGAGTAAAAGTTCCTGAAATAGAGCGCTCAGAGCACAGAAAAGCTGATTACCTTCCCTCGGCACTTCCAGTAGTGTTTTGTTCCCACTTGCTGTTCTTTTATATATTTATAGCAATATAAAACATGCAAAACCAAGAGTCAATTATCAGCTCATAAAATCTTCACACCCACTCCCCTTATGAGGCCTGTAAGACAGTTGTGTATAGCAGAGGAAGCATTTGAAAAATGTGTAGTTTTCATTCATAACCAACCCACACACTGTAGGTAGGAAGTTGGACTTCCTATGAAAAATTGCTTTGTTGGGTATCACCTTGACACACGGAAAGAGCAACTTTGGAAGCCAGTTGAAAATCTGTGAAAAGAAAGCTCCCCTGAGGATGTGCTGTTTAAAAAAAACCACAACATACCGACACCAGAGAGCAGCCAGGTCTGCAACTTTTGATGCCTCTCTCTAAGAAGAGATCGTATCGTTCCTAATCCATTGAGGTTATCACACAGATTGTATAATACAAAGTTCACAAAATACTCCTATTTTCTCCCCTCAGAAAACTCACAATATTTCTCAACTGCCTAGTTAAAATATCACCCGACTAGCACAAAAGAGAAAATGGCAAATTGCCACCACTAACTTCCAGAAACAGCACTCAGCAGCACCAGGAAAACAAGACAGGATTGTTTTTTAAACCTCAGGTTTTGATGTGAATGACTGTTTTAAGTTTTTCTGTTCTTCACGGAAAAGATGTGTCAGGAGAAGTACATTTAGAGACTCAAATGGGTATATTAGTGTAGCTTTGTTATATTTCAAATCCCTTAAAGTATTTAAAAGTTGTTCAGTTACAAACACACAGTATCGTAGCAGAGCTCCATTTTTCTTAGTACAACCATCATATTTAACACAAATTTTTACACCAATACTACTCCACCGGGAGTGCATTTCTTTTCCCTTTACCCCTTTTCCTGCCATTTGCTTTTTAAATGGTTACTTTTAAAATCTTTTACACAGAGATCCCAATACAAAACAGAAAGAAATGAATAAAACTTACTTTTGTTTGTGTCCTGATTTTCTCCTTAAATATTAAAGAATATCCCTTTTTACTCTTATAGCAAAACAGCTATAGTCCCATTTATTTTTGAATGACTGTGTAAAATCACCCTTTGTGCAAAGTTAACATGTTTACAGGGGTACAGTCATTCATCACAGCTGGGGAATATCTCAAATTAGCATACTGCCCTCTAAATAAAACCTATAAGCTTATTAATCATTGCCCAACAGTTAAGAAGCAATGCAGATTAATTATAAGCCCATTGCTTATTATCATAATGTTGCATAAATTTGGCAAAGACAATCAGCTTTTAGGGTTTTTTAAAAACAGAAGGCCTGCAGAATTAAAGCACAAGGCCTATTCACAGATGCATTAATTAGATGCTGCTTTTTCAGACATAAGCTGAAGATAATTCACGCAGAACCGTATGTAGTTTTCTTAGTTTCTATAGAATATCTGTATGTTTCCACAGTAAGCAATTAATATCCCAAACAAGAGAAAGATGTAGGACCAAGCTGCCCAGAATGGTTACTTGCTGCCTAATTTTGAAGTTATTTCTCAAGCAGTTGTAAGACCATTCATTACAAATATATCAAAACAGAAATCTCCTATTGTGCCAGATATGGTAGGCTTTTTTCTTTTAAGTCAATATAAGCATTTTGGCTAATCTCATAATGGATTCTTCACATTAAACGTTTGGAGATGTAATTACCTGAAAATTAATAAGATACTTCCTAAACCCTCCTCTCCCCAAGGAAAATGTACTTACGGGAGCACCAGTGTGTTGTCTGGAAATTCATGGAAGTTGTTCAGTTGTTCCCGGACATAAGCCTCATCGTGCAGCATCGGCATCGTTTTCAAGCTGCTTACCAATTTATTGGCCTCAGGAGCAAGTCCTTAAAAATAAAATAAAATAAAAAAAGGAATTAAATAAAGGAGCGGGGATGGAAGGAAGCAAGTGGCACAGTAAGGAGAAGGTTACACAGCTGTTTGCCCATCCTTCCAAATTAAATTTGAGCAGTCCATTGCCAGTTTAAGAGCATGAAAACCAAATATAAACACAGTAAATCTCCACGCGGTTACTCTTTTCTTGACTTTAAATAAACAAAGCCTTTATTTAAGAGAAATAATGTTACAAATCTCTTCCACATCAACTATTTATGCTTTACTGCTTTTTTTATTGTTCCTTGTGTGCAAACACTGATGAGCGGTAGGGGCAGGAAGCCAATTTTTGCAACTGTACCAGAAAGCTACCATTCCCTTTTACATTTGCCATAGCTATTCTCTACCCAGTGGCAGAAGACTTACAAAACACCGAGTGAGCGGTAGGGGCAGGAAGCCAATTTTTGCAACTGTACCAGAAAGCTACCATTCCCTTTTACATTTGCCATAGCTATTCTCTACCTAGTGGCAGAAGACTTACAAAACACTGTTATTTTGCACTATAAATTTGTGATATTTTTACCTAACTGCTTAGCCTGCAGCAGTATCAGCATGAACAGCACAGGCACTGACTATATTGGAAAGCTACATGTTATATCTCACTGTCAATGGCAATAGCATTTCCAGAGAAAAAAAATAAGAGAAAGCTAAAATAAACCCTTATAGTAGGTATTAAGCACTGACAGACATAGACAAAGATCTGTGTGTATATATAAATATGTACATATATATACACACAAAGATAGAGAAATCTTAGCTTCCCTAAGAGTCTTAACTAAGTGCTCTAGTCACTCTCTAATAGGTGCTTTCCACCAGCAGGTTTAGGACTCAACATCTCAAATTAGAAGAAATTACCTAGATAAGGTGAATAAGCTGCTGAATAGAAAAAGTTGAAAGCATGGATGCATCTTAAGCTTTGTTCACCCTCTCCCTGCCCATGATGCCGTCTTTCTCTCTGTGGCAGGGGCCCTAAAATGCTTGGGCTTAAGTTCATCCAGTGTTTGCTGAATCTGCAGTTGTCCTGGTTGCAACCAGGCATTTCAAAGGGAATCCACAGACATTCTCTGTTAGACAGAAAAGAACCTACATTTTTGATGCTACAATCCTGAGCATCATAGAACTGAGTTCATTTATGAATCTAACTTGATTCCCATCTCCCAATACCCTATTTCAGGAAGGACACCAACAGTCCTGGTGTCCAGAGTCAGAAACCACCCCGTTTTTCTTAAGTTTGACTTTTCAAGATGTTTTTCATTCAAGGAACTTCCATCAGAGGTACGTCCTCATGTACTTTAAGATTCTACTGGTGTTACCATCCAGTTCAGTTTAATCTCAGCGAATGTTTTATATCACCTGTGCAGAAAACAAAGAAACTCTCAGACCTCATTATCCTACTTTTGCTAGTTCTAGCTATTCCTAGTTTAAGGCCAGGTAAATCTCTCCTAGTACTCTCAGACCTCATTATCCTACTTTTGCTACTTCTAGCTATTCCTAGTTTAAGGCCAGATAAATCTCTCCTAGTTCCTAGTTCTTCTGTTTGTTTAAAAACAATTCTCATCCAAGTTAGCATCTGCATTCTATTATTTTTTTGTTGTTGTTTCACCTTCAAACAGCAAAGTTTATTTAAAATACCCCAAAACACAGGAAGTATTTTCAATAGGACTTCTATCTTTTTTCATTTAGTTTCCAAATTGATGGGAAAACCCTTAAGAACTCTCTAATCTCTCTCCTGGCTTGCCTTAAATGAAGTAGCGGGCCTCTTCATGGCCAACTTTCTCACAGGATGGCAACAGCGTTTGAGTGGATTTGTTTGGATTCCTGCCGAAATACTTTGTTTTACAAAATACACTTAACATGCTTTCAAGCTTTGCTTGTTTTGTTCATTCAGCTATAATCCCTGCTTTTCCTATTAAGGATGTTCTTAGCTTAGTCACAAATGGCCACTTCTGCTGCATACAGTCATTTTGGCTCCGAAGCAGAGCCCAGTTTCAAGTGTTTTCTGGGTGCTTTGTGATTATTCTTCTGTATGTCCAATGCTTGTCTTGGTCTGAATATTGACAGTGGATTAGAGTGTTTATTTTTTGTATTTGCCCCAGGAACCAGAGAGCTGACGCACATTAAAATACTTAAATCCCTTCTCTATAAATGGCAGCTCCTCACCTCTTAATCACAAATCTGCCAGGATTTTTCTGTCATTGCTTGAACTGAACTTAAACCTTTTTTTCTTTTAAGACATTCTGCAGATCCATCCAAGATGACCCACTTACAACCTATGCAGTCCCCTCTACGTGTCCACGTTGAGCAGTGTTTTCTGCTTTATGGCCTCAAGAAGCAAAGAGGGGGACTCAAGCACAACTGTTTTAAGAACAGCCTCTACTTTATTATGCACGGAAAAACATCTTGTGTGAGCTCAGCTCGTTAACCAAGTATTTGAAGCAACTTCACCCCTGCAGAGAAGGGGCAGGCTGTGCAGCTTGTCCAAGTAGTTGTCATCAACTTCTGTCCTTCCCCTCTTGAACTGCCCAGCCCCGGCACCGCAAAGCGGATGGACAAAGGCAGGACAGCAAACAAGCAGCTGTGGCCGAGGAGAACAAGTGTGGGTTTGTCTCATCTACAGTGGAGGGCTCTGCTTCTCACCCTGCTGCCACAGATAACACAGCCATAGCTACGTGCCAACCAAGATATCCTAAACCCGTGCTGCGGCAGGGAAGAGGGAGCTGAGAAAGTCTGATGCCGCTGTGTCAGCGGGGCTCTGCACCCCAAAAACCAGACGGTGGTGAGAAGGGGCGTACTGTACATCAGCATGTTGGAGTCATCATCCCCAACCCTGACAAACTCTCCACGCTGAGGTATACAAAGGACTTGGCTAAACCAGTTTTTACCTATAGGATTATCAATAGAAATGGCACGCACATCTACGGTGCCAGACCCCAAAAGCAACAACTACATTTTGGCAGAGGCAGAGAAGCCAAAAGCATTCTCCAAAATACTCATTTCTGCAGCCTTGGTACCTGGAGCTTTTGGGATTAGCCAGTCCTTTGGCAGTCTGGTACATCTAGAAAATACAGATCGCTAACTAGATTACCCAGGCAATTCCTCTATTCCAAAATCACTGATCTTTCTAAGGGAATCTAACTTAGTTCTACTTCCATTTATGGGGTAGGTTTTTGTCTTAGTATTTCAGGTAAAAGCTAGGAAATAGATCCAGCCCAAAAGCCCAAGGCAAAGATCTTCCAGAAGACACCAGGAGGAACTTGAGCATAAACTTGATGCAAAGATTAGGATCAGGGTAACCTCACTAAGGAGTGGCAGTTAAGAGTCTCTGAAATGAGCTACTGATAAGCCAAAAGAGGCTATGGTAGGAGGAAATAAGCAAGAGGAAGCAGAAGGAAGAAATGTTTAAAATGCACAGAAATACCTTATTTGACAGCAAACACACAAATACTGGGAGAGTCTGGCTGTCTCCCAGCTCACACAAACAGAAACAGACCATCCATCCTCTGGAAATGACCCCAGCACAGGTAACCTGTAGGTGTGCAGAAAGTCCAATAGGTCCCAGATGTGCTGGAGTCACCACTCATGCACAGGTCAACTGCAGGACCTCCGCAGGATGTCTACAATCAGATATCATGATGAAGAAAAACTCATTGCTCCATACACACACAACGAGCCCAACGAACGTGACCGCATCCATCTGATACACAGGGAACAGTTCTGCACAGTAATGTATTCCTTGCAGAACACATTAGGCTTCAAAACTGTCCAATTTTAAAAATGAAGCCATCTTCTCCCAGGAACTGGAAAGGCCACAGAAAAACTTGTAAGCCTAGATTGAAATTCACTAGCTTAATCCCTTCACTTTGAGCAGTTGCCGCTCCGAAAGATTTCTCGCAGCTCAGGGAAGCTACTTCTGTTCACCCGGCTTGAAATAAAACACTTACAGCTCTAGGTATGGTTGTAAACAGGCCCTTTCTATCAATTCATTAATAGAAAAAAATGAGCTTTTTCCAGCATGCTGCCTTTCCCATGCCCTTTCACCAGCTTCTCTCTGAACACCAAAGACTGCCAAATATTCTGAAAGAGGTACTCTGGCTGCTCTGCTGCCAGATCCCTGTAGGAAAAGCAGGTTGAAACCCTCACCAGATGCAGCAAGTGAGCATCATTGGATATAACTGTTAGATTGTTTGCACACGCTTTAATGATTGTCACTTGTTAAGCAAAAGGGGGGGGAAAGCATACAAGATGAGAAGAGGTTATGGAGTTCATTTATGAAAGAATTAGACATGTGATTTTAATTTATTTGCTTGGAAAAGGTGTTTGGGAAGCTGAAACAATATAAGTAGGATATTATTTTAGTATAAATAATGCAGTCAGAGAGAGGAAAGTCACCACATGTCATTTGAAATATACTTGTTTTTTTTACAACTTTGATAGATTAAACACAGAGATGACAGCCATAAAACCAAAGCAGAACAACACCTTAAAGCACCTGCCCTACAATAACACAGATCAGCCAGCCACTGTCTTCCAAGAAGGAGAGATGTGTATTTGAGAACAATCTAGTCTAGGAAGCTCTGAGACAAAGCCCCAAGTGTTTCAATCCTACCAGAGGAGAAGCTGAGATGGAATCTCAGAGAGGGGCTGCAAATTCTGTGGGAGGGAACACAAGTACCCACGCTTTTGAACCCAGACAGACGCAGGCTCTGGAAGCCCTGGGATGCTTCACCGCCTCTCAAGTGAAGGAGGAAGGAAACTGAACAGACTTTCACCAAAATTGGACTGCCTCCCTCTCCCCCACATCCCATACCTTACCCTCTTTACCCTTATACCAAAGCTGGTAAAGGCACAGCCCTGCAGCAAGTCAGACCTGGCTGGAATCTGTTGTTTTCCCCATTGGCTGATGTTTCTGGCATCCCCTGAGATCTGTGCCTGCTGAGTGAGGGTCTATAGGTGCCATTCCATCCAGCTTCTGAACCAGGGGTCTGTGGGGGGTATTAGGTGATTTTAGGGACCTACCTGCTAAAATTTAAGGGCATCAGACAACACACAGCATACACCTGTAGGTACCTAAAAAGCTTTCAGGTAAAATGCAGGTAGTATGCCAAGACATCTCAGGGTTCAACTTTGGATCTAAGCATCTTTCAGCGGGTGGGAGGGGGGTTTGGCACATCTGGCCTTTTCCTCAACTTAAGTCTCACCCTCCCTTGGTAAGGTGAATCAGAACCCTTCAGTGATTTCTTGAAGGAAGCTGGGAGCTGGTAGGAGAGCAGCAGGAGCCTGCCCAGAGGCAGGCGAGCACCGATGCTGCATCTGATCTTGCTTGTCATGGCACTTGGCAGGGCGTACGCACGCTGCCACACTCGGATCAGATGTGTCTGCCAGGTCAGGTCACCACTTGAAAATCCTTGACGTGGCCACCACCTCCGACAGCCCACGCTCTTCCCAGTGGGAATGCCAGGCACATGCTCTCCAGGAAGCCTGGGACGGGGGGCTCCTTGGGGGCTAAAAAAAAAAAAAAAAAACACCCAAAAAAACCCCCCGCCGTAGGAGTGGTACAATTAAACCGGTTTCATTTTCAGTGCGAGATTTCCTTTCAGGGAGGAAAGGACTCACACTTCAGGAAACACGTTGCCCTCTGCCAGAGCCTGCTCTAAGGAGCCGGGGGACTCGCTGCCCAGAAGGATGCCCGCCGACGGGGCTACCGAAACAGCCAGCCGGGAGGAAGAGGGGACCAGAGGAAGGCGCACCCCCCCTTCTCACCGGCCGGGAGGGACCGGGGGATGCCGAGGCACGACCCTCGGCGGGCAGAGCGGCTGCTGGTTCGGGCAGCGGCAGCCCCGAGCCTCCGCTGGCTAAAGTCGGGTGTCCCCCAGCCCCACCGCCCCCCAAAAACAGCCCGTTGGTGCAGCGCACACTGAGGGGGAGTCCCCCCCGCCACCGCCCCGCAGAAGCCCCCCTCCCCCTTGTCGTCCTGCACCATGCCGATGGTACCGCCCGTGTTGATGACCAGCACCCGCGCCTTGGCCTCCGAGCCGCCGGCGGAGGCCGGGGGGCAACCGAGGCGCTCCTGGGGGCGACCACCGGCCAGGGCTCTGCCCAGAGAGCGCGACCCCGCAAGGGGCTGCTGCTCCGCTGCTGCTGCTGCCGCCTCCATCCCGGTCCCGCTCCTCAGGAACCGCTACCTCCCGCCCAGCCCGGCGAAGGGGGAGTTATAGGGCGGCCGCTGGGCCGCCCCTTCCCGCCCCGCCGCGGGGTGGGGCCTGGCCGGGCCGCGGCGCTGCCCTCAGGGGCGGGGAGAGCCGCCATGCCCGCCCTGAGGAGAGGGCGGTGAGGAGGCGGCGGCCGGAGTTCGAGGCCTGAGGGCGGCCGTGAGGTAAGAACCGGGAAGGGGGCGGGCGGGGGGGACCCATGGCCCCGGGGGGAAGGTGAGGGAGAGGGGGGGGCCGGGCAGGGCCGGGCCGGCACCACCCCTTGTACTTTGCACCGCCGCGGCCGCCGGGCAGCGCCAGGCCCCGGGGGGAAGCGTCAAGGTCCTTCATGCTTGGAAGGAGAAGCAACAAGCAGTGGTGATTTTTTAGGCCCGGAAGTAAGAAAAGGGGTAAACACAGGGCTCGGGGTCACCACCGGTGAGAAGACCTGCATCATCCCCCTCTTTTTAAATGACAGGACGAGGAGTAATGGCTTCAAACTGGAGGAGGGTAGGTTTAGATCAGGTATCAGGAAGAAATTTTTCACTCTGAGACACTGGAACAGGTTGCCCAGAGAAGCTGTGGCTGCCCCGTCCCTGGAGGGGTTCAAGGCCAGGCTGGATGGGGCTTGGAGCAACCTGGTCTGGTGGGAGGTGTCCCTGCCCAGGGCAGGGGGGTTGGAATTAGATGATCTTTAAGGTGCCTTCCAACCCAAACCATTCTATGAATCTATGATTTTTCCAGAAAGGAAGCAGGCAGGAACTTCTTGAGCTTACCTGGCCTCTGAGGAGACTCGTTCCTCCAAGCATGGTTTGGGCAGCGACCCCTAAACCCCCATTTCAGCTTCCTAATCTGGACCCACAGTTTTCATCCAAGTTTTCTTGCACGAGAGGAAAGAGCTTTTACCTTCAGGCTGCACATCCAGCCCTGGGCCAAATGGGGACAGTCTGGTATGGTACTGCCTGCTAACACCTGTAATACAGAACATAAGGGTTCTGCTGGAAAGGTCTCTGAGCAAAAATGAGAGCTGTGGAGTAAGTAACAGTCAGCAGCCTGAAAACTCACAACCTGTCCAGACTGATCTCTTAGTTAAATCCAGCATCCACATACAGTCCTCTCGTGTGGTAGCATTAGCCCACAGATTCCTTTATTTGAGCTCTTCTGTCCCTTTGAGGACATTCACCCTCAAGGACGGGTATTTTCCTGGAAACCTGTGACTACAAAATGATTCTTGATACAGTCAGATCCAACATGCAATTGTTGAGGATAGCTTGTGTTTTTCAACAGTCTTTCCAAAAGTGCTCAGGGAAAAACAAGCTAACGGTAAAAAGTTGTGCATGTGACAATACCATCTCTATCCATGTAACTGGCACCTCTGAGAAAGAAATGAGAATAAAAAGAAGGTGAAAGCTTACTACTTCAGCCTTTGATCTGTTTTATCCTGATGATCACCACTGCTGTCAGTGGCTGTATCTGCACAAAGCAAGTTATCGCCAGGAGCTGAATGCCCTGATCCTGAAAAGGATTTTTTTCCATGTATTTTACCCCTACTTTAAAGTAGGGGTACTTTAGAGTCTTTGGTGATGCAGAGAAGAACAGAGAGGAAACAGGTTTAGGAAGCCGTGACAAGCACATCTACCTCATTTCAGTGCTCCATGAGAAACAGCAGCAGTATTATTGTCCATATTCCTGGTGATGCTAAACCAGTTTTTACCTATAGGATTATCAATAGAAATGGCACGCACATCTACGGTGCCAGACCCCAAAAGTAACAACTACATTTTTGCAAAGGCAGAGAAGCCGAAAGCATTCTCCAAAATATTCATTTCTGCAGCCTTGGTACCTGGAGCTTTCAGGATTAGCCAGTCCTTTGGCAGTCTGGTACATCTAGAAAATAGAGATAGCTAACTAGATTACCCAGGCAATTCCTCTATTCCAAAATCACTGATCTTTCTACGGGAATCTAACTTAGTTCTACTTACATTTATTGGGTAGGTTTTTATCTTCCTGAAGGCACCAGGAGGAACTTGAGCATAAACTTGATGCAAAGATTAGGATCAGGGTAACCTCACTAAGGAGTGGCAGTTAAGAGTCTCTGAAATGAGCTACTGATAAGCCAAAAGAGGCTATGGTAGGAGGAAATAAGCAAGAGGAAGCAGAAGGAAGAAATGTTTAAAATGCACAGAAATACCTTATTTGACAGCAAACACACAAATACTGGGAGAGTCTGGCTGTCTCCCAGCTCACACAAACAGAAACAGACCATCCATCCTCTGGAAATGACCCCAGCACAGGTAACCTGTAGGTGTGCAGAAAGTCCAATAGGTCCCAGATGTGCTGGAGTCACCACTCATGCACAGGTCAACTGCAGGACCTCCGCAGGATGTCTACAATCAGATATCATGATGAAGAAAAACTCATTGCTCCATACACACACAACGAGCCCAACGAACGTGACCGCATCCATCTGATACACAGGGAACAGTTCTACACAGGAACATATTCCTTGCAGAACACATTAGGCTTCTCAAAACTGTCCAATTTTAAAAATGAAGCCATCTTCTCCCAGGAACCGAAAAGGCCACAGAAAAGCTTTTATGCCTAGACTGAAATTCATTAGGTAGAAGCCTAGCTTAATCCCTTCACTTTGAGCAGTTGCTGCTCCAAAAGGCTTCTCGCAGCTCAGGGAAGCTACTTCTGTTCACCCAGCTTGAGATAAAACAATTATAGCTCTAAGTATGGTTGTAAACAGGCCCTTTCTATTAATTCATTAATAATAAAAAAAAAAATGAGCTTTTTCCAGCATGCTGCCTTTCCCATGCCCTTTCACCAGCTTCTCTCTGAACACCAAAGACTGCCAAATATCCTGAAAGAGGTACTCTGGCTTCACCCACCTCCTGTCACCTCTTTGTCACATGGAACCCATCTCTGGTAGTCTGTGTTCCTCACAGACAGCTTTCTAGCTGTAGAAGCCCAAGCCCTGCCAATAACATCTGCTGCACAGCTGGCTGTTAATCTGCAGAATGTGTTTGCCCCAGCCCAGGTCTTTCTCTTTGTCCAGCAGGAGCAAGAAAAATGTCACCTGGGCTCCCATCACTGTTGCTGCTCATAAGAAACAGAAAGTAATTTGAGATGATTGTTTTACCAAAACAAACAAACAAAAAGTTTAATACAATGCACAGCATAAAATATGTCTGTACGTGTAAACTGGGGACTCAGTTCCCAGTTTACGATCATAATGATACTGAATTTTTGGAAGTGATAAATCAGTGAGGATTAACACAGTTTCAAATAGATGGCTTTATGACACTGTATTTGTACTTGACTTCAGTATACAGAGCTCTTTAGAAATTAGTTCACATGAAACATGTATTTCCCAGATATTTTATATGTGTAAATATAAAATTCCACCAATACATTCCAAGTCATGTCTCTCATAGAGCTCTCAATGGGCTTAAGCATCAACAATTTACCAGACCATAATTAACAGTGTTATTGGGATATCTGAAATTTAGCTTGTGCTCAAGTGATGGGAAGCAAGAATAGCACCTGCATCAGAAAATCACCTTTTTCACTGGATAGAAATCCATGGAATTCCTAGTAATTCAGAAACCAAAGGGGTCAACACCATCTATCTCATGAAAAGGTCTAGTCATCTGTCTGGATTGGTGAGACAAGTACCTGGTAGTCTTAGTCACTGCTGCTTCTCCCTCCCTCCCTCCCTCTTTTTCTTCATTTCACAGCTGGACTTTCCCCTCAGCTCTCTCTCCCCAGTCTTTCACATTTTGTCCTTTAAGTCATGGTTCCCTCGTGCTTGATTAAGCAGGTTTTGGACCTCCCACTTTACCCTGGTCTCTTCATTCATATCCCACTTCACGTGCAGCTGAACCATGAATCAAAATCAGCGAAGGTTAAAAAATAATCCTGGAGAAAAAAGGTTGAAGAGCAGAGTGGTTTTAAGCTGGGGCAGTTTTCTGATCCAGGCTGGTGCAACAGCCCACTAATTGTTATACTGGAAAATCAAAAGTGGCAAGAATAGAGATGGAAGCAAAAGGCTGAGGGGTAGGAAGGTCTTAAATCAACTCCTGCGCTGAGCAAGATGCCCACAGAACTGCGGCCTCAATCCCAAATCCTGGGAGGAACCTGACTGGGGAAAAAGGAAGGGAAAAGGAATGCATTTCTTTTTTTCCTCCTCTCTAATGGGGTATAATAGAATAAAGCTGTTACCCCTCACCTTGATGTAGACATTTATCAAGAACAAAAGCTTGTAATTTTTCAGTATTCACTCCCCTGTGTCAGTGCAGGAACGGAACCGCCCAGCAAGAGGTTTTCTGCCAAGTTTTATATGAACTTTAAACACAACTTTCTAAATAAACAAACGTTTTTATTCTGCTGCAGGAAACCATTTTTTCAAAAAAATGAGAAATGTGTGGCTAATTCTTACTGCGTATCAAAGAAAAACATTCCACTTCATTTATGTGAGCCTGCAAGAAACAAAAGTATCTCTGAACACTTCATTGGCAAGATTACATCTAAATAAGTGATTTTCTTGCAAGCAGAGAAGAATGATGGCCTTAGATGACTTCGTGGACATGAGTTCTGGATTTGTTACGAGCTTGAAGCGGGGGATTTTGGAATCAGAACGGCAAAGGGGTATTTTATAGGGGAAAGTAGTATTTAATATTCTGTATCTAACAGCATCTCATGCATGAGAAGGAATATAATGACACTCACTGGTTGGAAGGAGTTTTCTGCTATTGCACCCGGTTCGTTCCAGGTCTCCAACAGCCAGGGACACAGCCAAACAATCTATTAACATGACCTTTAGCTGCAAGGTTGGGAAGGAAAAGTTTAATGACTGAATTTTCTGCTGGTTAATGTTGTTACAGTTGTTCTGAGCACTGAGAGTCAACCAGAATTGGAAAGACTTGTGTAAGTGGGAACTGAGCTAAAGAAACAAACAGCCCAAACCCTTCAAACCCTGGACCGGCCAGGCAAAGAACACTGCTAAAATGTTATACTTCAGAGAACAACACAAGGCTTTTTTAGCCACGATCAGCAAATTAATGAAAAAAAGAATTTCATGTCAGTTTTCTCCCTAAAAATAAATTGTAAGTGGAAGATTTTCATGCATTTGGGTTCCCTTTTTCTGGTAAGTAATACACGGTATATTGATTTGTTGCATGCAGCTTAGAAGGATTTTTTCCTGGTTTATACCATTTTAAACTCAAAAAATATTTTTCAGTGTCTTTCATGAAGATATCTAGCACACGAATCACCTTTATTATACTGCCCTACAGTGAAAATAGTTGGATATTCTTACACATCACTTCTCACTGCTAAAGCATCTATAAAGCTGGAAGTAAACAGCTTTTCTCTTCTCCTCCATAGACTTTCAGGGGACTAATTTTACTTTCAGCAAGATAATTTATGCTTATTGGGATGGGAGAGAATCTCATCTGCCTGGGAGGGGATTTTGGGAGGTGGAACCGTTTTTCACTCTGCAGTGGGTAGATGAAGGCAGAAGGTAGTTTTTGAATACAGGGAAAACGATGAAAAATGAAGATAGCAGAGGGGATTCTGTATCTAAGGGGCACCTGTAAAGCTTTTTAGTAGCAGTTGATGAGGGAGATGCAGTGCAGAAAAGGATCTGCCAGAGAGACTGTTGTGGGGCAGATGGAGCCCAGACTTCTACCTGGTTCCAGCTTCCATGTTTAGTTCTTTTCAAAGTGTGGTTGACCTAAAATCATATTTCTGTGAGCTCCAGCAGCTGTTACTCCCCAGTGCACAGAGGCTGCCAAAGGGTTAGGGAAAGGTTATCTCTGGTTCCTAAATTGATGCTCCATAGTCCTTGAGAGCACTTGCTCTGCAGGTGTTTCAGTAGAATCACGTTGTTACGACGAACCCTTTTACATCATGAAAGAGAAGAGGATGTTTGACGCGGGGAATTGAGAGGATTTGCACCAGCCTTTAATATACTCACAGTATATTCCACGCTGGGCACAAAGCAAAGTGGGGATTTTCACACTGCCTGCCCCAAAAAGGGTGTCGATTGGGCTGTGGGTGGTTTGAATGAGCCCCGCGGGTTCCTGTGGAGACTGAGGACACTTGCCAAATGGTTTTCTGCAGTGAGTGGGAAGTGTAGGAAACAGAGAGTGCAGGTGTCAATGATGTGAAGTGATTTATTTCCAAAGCAAACAGGACTGTCCTTTTTAAACTGTAGGTGATTCTCAGAGGCACAGGTTGAGTGCTTGTAGTGACTTTCGAAATGTTGATTTTTTCTAGCACAGTTGTGCTGCTGTGGGCAGCTGAGCTACCTCTTTCTCAAGCTCGCTCATGGATTTTACAGGAGCTTTTGTTTACAGTGCAGAGAGAGTTGACAGGAAGAGGAAGGCAGGAGATGGGATTTGAAGAAGGAAGGGACAGAGACCTTACCCTACGGTGACTTCACCGAGCACAATGTGTGCAGTCACAGCAGGTTCTGCCTCAACCTGTGATCAGATGTCTCAGGTTTATTTACACAAGCCACCTCGCTTGTGCAGAACTCCGACCTGCCCAGAATGAGAACTTTGTGAGACAGAGGATTGTTCAAACACTCACCCACATCATGGGCCGAGTGAAAAGAATTGCCTCAGAGAAACCGCAGCCGGGCTGCAGCTTGCAGCTTACCAAAGGTGAGACCTTCCTCTAGAACTGAGATTTGTGGACAAGTCATATAATCTCTGGAAATTAAAAACAGCATTGTGTGTAATCAATAGTGAGATTTTCAGGGGTTTTTTTTTTTTTTTTCCCCGCCTAATTTTATTTTATTGAATATGAAGTAGCTGTCCTTCACCTGAATGCAGATGGGGAAAGGGGAGCCTCTGGATGAATTTAGAACTATTGCTCTGGAGACACCTGGGTTGGTCTTTGAAACTGCTGAACTGGGATAAATTATAATTGGGATAAATTATAGAACAACAGTTTAAACCAGGACAGAAGTATTGGCATAGACTGTAACAGGAATTATACTGATTTTGGAAAATAATTAGCACATGTTTAAGGGCCATAGTAACTGGGGGCTTTTTGCCTGGGGCAAAAAATCCCACCGTCAATCTGTAGTTTAATTTGGAGTTTCCTTTCTGTAAAAGAACCTGGAGAAAAGCAGATGAAACTCCAGAGAGGCTAATAAATGAAAGAAACCTGAGGCAAAGAGGATATATCTGAGGAAGGGGAAGGCTATATATTAATCCTCCAAAGGAGCATTGAGGGGAGAGGCAACCTCTGAGATTATCTGGTGAATCTGGAGAAGGATAGATGGCTGTTTTCTTGAGCACCAAGCACAGCCCCATGGGTGGGTGTTTCTCTCATCTCTGAGTCATGCTCCTGTATTTAGCTTTTACTCAGGCTCCAGAAATGACTGGTCTGGGAGGTGCAATGGCTTAAATCCCTTGGGGAAGCAGGGTACGGTGGTCGCTCCCTCCGCTGGGAGAGCTCTTTGATCCTGTGGGACCACTTGGTTTAGGGGAAGGTAAACAATATGCTTCAAATGCAGGTATCCATTTCCTCACACCCTTCAAAAAATGCAGAGACTGCTTTCTCCTCCAAAAACCACAATCAAAACCTCTTCTCTCCTGGCTGGGTGAGTTCATGACCTTTTCATGCAACACTCACAAAACTTGTCTCCTCTCCTTGCTGGTTGGAACGATGAGCCCCAGCTGTTCCACAAACACACCATGATGGTTTCCTTTGTCTCTCCTGTATTAAGTCTTCAGGCACTCCACAGAGAATTTGTAAATGTTTCACTTCATTTTGTTTTCTTCCTAAACAGAGGATAAAACACGCAGGGGTAACTTTCTCCCTGGGTTCCTGTGTTTAAAAAAGGAAAAGTACAGCTGCCAGCAATATTTCAACACTTACAAAGCTCTCTTTTTTTTTTTTTTGGTCTGTTAGTGGTTAAAACCTAGACTGCATAATCAGTAACTGAACAGTGATGCTGCTGATAGCAAGTCCTTAAATTAGAATAGGCGCTGAAGCTAATTACTAGAGACCCTCCATAGGATGCCAGTGCTAGAGGATGAGGAATAACGCACAGGGAAACACAGTCTGTGATACTTGGGAGCTTCCAAAGATCTGTACTGGGACCAGTACTGTTCAGTATCTTCATCAGTTACACCTGGATTGAGTGAACCTTCAACAAGTTTGTGGAGGACACCAAGCTGAGTGAGGCAGTTGGCACGCCTGAGGGACAGGATGCCATCCAGAGGGACCTGGACAGGCTTGAAAAGGGGGCCCATGTGAACCTCATGAGGTTCAACAAGGCCAAGTGCAGGGTCAGTGGCAAGTTAAATATCAAATAATAATAACAATCATCATAAAAGATTCAATTCCAACTAGACATATCCACTATTGAGGACTGTAGAATCATAGGTTGGAAGTGAGCTTTCAGATCATCTAGCCCATCTGTTACAAGCACCCCAGCTGTTGCTATTAAACGTAATTGTGAAGAGCTCCAGCCAATCTAGAAGCCAGCTGGTTTTTAAAGTGCAATACTTGAGAGGCCCCTAAGAAGGGTAGGATGGTTCTTTCTAACCCTCAACAAAACAAGGAATTGTGAATTTGTCTTTTGTTTCAGTGGCCAGTCAGGCCCAATCCACGACAGATCTCCCAGTCATTGGAAAAACAGAGCTGACCCTTTGATCCCTCAGCTTTTGTACAGAGGATGATGCAGATGGGATGGAATACCCTGGGAGTCAGTTTTGGGTCACCTGTCCTGTCCCCACAGGTGCAACCCCTCTGCTTTTCCGCTTCCAACCCTCTAATGGGGCGCGTAACAAAGTTTGCTGACCTTGGTGGTTATAGCAGTGAGTGTAAGCAAGAGCCTCTCTGCACACCATTCCTTGGCATAAAACAGAAACAATCAGGTCTTACCCCTCTGGAAGCGGACAGGAGTCTTAAAAATATGCCCTAAATTCCAGAGAGTTCAGTTACTTAGAAGAGGCTTAGCTGAAAATTAAAATTACTGAACAGAAAATTGCTTCTCTTTCACCTCGAAGCAGGACAGCACTTCCCCAGAACACTTCCCCAGAGAGAAAGGGAACCCCCTTTGACAACGCACCAACTCCTGGTTCTTGCTTCCTCTCTTTGGTCTCTGTAGAAAGGGCAGTAACAAACAGCGAGATGTCATCTCTGTCAGAACATAAACATTAGAAATAGTGTGGTTTTCCAGAGAATTTCTGAGGTACAATAAGGTTGAAAAATGACTTGCTAAACAAACAAGGCCAAGTCAGCCTTAAAGCAACAATAAGGGAAAACAGACTTACTGAAATGAAATTGAGCTTAAACTCTGGAGAAAGATGAATTTCCACAGTTCACACGCACACACAGTGTGGTTAGTAACACGTTGGTGTGATGACTGTCATATTGCTCTAATAATTGTTATTGTAACTTAAACACAGCCAGTACCATCCAGTTATTTATGTTGGCATTTTGACTGTGTTTGAACAGAATGCAGGATTGATGAGCAGAGAAACTACTAAACCAGCATAATGAACACAAGAAAAAACATAGCAAGAGTGGTGCAATTAAGACAACTATGAATAGAAGAAAAGGAACAACGCCTCTCGGTCAGTTCCTTGGAAGTGATTTCCCCAGAGCAGGGAGAAGGAACGTCTGCAAGGTGAGGTGACAGAAGACAACCCCCCAAAAATCATCGAGGTGGGATACTTCTTCCTGAGTCATCCGAGGGCTGCTCTAGACTTGCCATGTCTGGATTGGCATCTTTTGTGTCATCTGCGATTCTTCTAGAGTTACCACTTCCGAGGCTGAGACAGGACAGTTTCTTGGCCAAACGCCCCCAGCCCTGCCCAGTGCCTTGGTTGGTACAGACAGTTTCAACTTGTCACTTCCCTGTTCTCCAAACGGTGATTGGTGCTGTGGGGAGCCCAACCCTTCAGCTTTTCTGGCAGAACTAATAGAGACAGGCAAGGATTAACAACCCGAAGCCTGAGAAAAACCCTAGAGATGAGCAGCTCCTTTTGTAGAGCACTCCACCTACCTGTTCTGCCAGCATTTCGGGTCATAGCAGGATTTTTTTTGGTGTTTGCACTGATGCTTTCAGAATTACTGTTTCTCTGAGACTTGACACTTATGGCAGAACATGTGATTCCTGTGGATTCACCACTACCTGGAAACACCTCAATGCTATTGTCACCTCCACCCCTCAAAGACAGGGGAGTTAAGCTTGCACAGCCCCACATGAAAGTTTCTCCAGCCTGGTCATCACTCCAGCATTTGTGTGCAACCACTAGCACCTGCTTCCCATCCTTGTGTCCCTTTGTCACCAAAACCGGTGACGTGTGGAGCTGCAGGAACTGAGGGCACAGCCTGTACTCTCACCCAGGTACTCTCTGTCAAACACAGCAGAACTTAAAAAAAACAAACTCAAAACAAACCAACCAACCCCTTAAGTATATTTTTAGCCATTGTGAATGCTGGATGTATGCTACGCCTCTCAGGAAATTGTGGTTACTATTAACTTATTAACTACTAATTATTAAACTAATTAGTTGAGGCTTAATGCCTGTCTCTTAGATAGCTGAACTCAGTAAGATAATGAATCCTGCCTGTGAGTTGTATTAATTGGCATGTGAATGCCCTAAGAAAAATATTTAAACAACAAATTAATAATTTAGTCGAGAATTTCAAGTAGAATGGTGCTTGGTTTTTTCCAGTCCAAAGACCTAATGTCTTGATTAGAGAATTCTGATAAGGTATCTCCTCAGGATTTTGTTCAAACCATGAAGTGTGTTAGGACATTAACAGAAAACAGGATGCAGCTAGAACCTATCAGAGAGTTAGTTTACCTGCCTTAAGCTCCAGTAAGGGCAGCTCTAAGTGTTACAGTGGGTCAGCATTACATGTGAAATTATACATTGAATGAGATTAGCTACTGTGATTATTGCTTTTTAAAATACCTTTTCTTCTGAGCAATTTAAGGAGCTACTAGTTTGATTTAGAATTTAATTCTCCGTGTTGAACTCCAAAAGATTTCTGGTGACTGGCTCATTTCCTCAGCCTGTCCAGGGCCCTCCAGGTCATAGAACCATAGTATGGTTTGGGATGAAGGGACCTTAAAGATCATTGAGTTCCACCCCCCTGCCATGGGCAGGGACACCTCCCACCAGACCAGGTTGCTCCAAGCCCCATCCAGCCTGGCCTTGAACCCCTCCAGGGATGGGGCAGCCACAACTTCCCTGGGCAACCTGTTCCAGTGTCTCACCACCCTCACAGGAAAGAATTTCTTCCTGAGATCTGATCTAAATCTCCCCTCTTTCAGTTTAAAACCATTACCCCTCGTCCCTCTGCACGGTGGCACAACCGTCTGAGTTTCATGTTGTCTTCCAGTTTGCTGAGGGTGCACTCTGTCCCATCATCCACCTCATTAATGAAGATGTTAAGTGGTATTGGTGTCATTATCAACCCCTGGGGTACATAACTGGTGACCAGACTCCAGCTGGAGATCCTGCTGCTGGTGACAACCCGTCCAGCCCCCCTCACTGTCCATTTACCCAGCCCATACATTATCACTTTGTTGGGATGTAATGAGGGACGGTGTTGGAAGCCACGTTAAAGTCACGACAAACATCTACTGCTCTCCCCTCTCCAGTGAGCCAGTCATCCAGTCACAGCAGGCTATCAGGTTATCAAGTGTGATAAATCTGTGGTGACCGCTCCTAATTGCCTTTTTGACCTTCATACATCTGGAAATGGCTTCCAGGTTTGGTTGCTGCACCACTTTCCCAGGGACTAAGGTGAGGCTGACCAGCCTTGAGCTCCCCTTCTCCTCCCCCTCCCTTTTCTTGAAGGTGGAAGTGACATTTGCTTTCTTCCACTTCCCAGGACCCTTTCCCTTGTTGCCATGACTTTTTGAAGATTATCAAGTCCCCTCAAATAGCATCAGCCAGCTCCCCCCGGTGCTTGTGGTCATCAGGTCCATCCCTCCCTCCCTCCCATCAGGTCCCAGGGACTCGTCAGTATCTGGTATATTTCAATTTTTCCTAACCTGGTCCTTCTCCAGTAAGATTAACTCTTCCTGGGCCCACACCTTCTCATAGGTCTCAGGTGCCTGGGATCCCCCTGAAAAAGTATTACCAGTAAAGCCTTGAGGCAAAGGTGGCATCATCAGCTTTTGCCATGTCCTCTGTCACCAGGTGTCCTGCCATCCAGCAGCCACCCATGTTTTCCTTAGTCACCCTTTTGCTGCTGATGTACCTGGAGAAGCCTTTCTTGATGCCCTTCTTCCACCTCTTGCACTCGTCCTTCTTATGCTTGACTTTTGTCTGGAGTTCCTGGTTCATCCACATATGCCTCGTCTACATCTGCTTGGTTTTCTGCTCACTGGAATGGACCATTCTTGAGCTCTGAGCTTAAGAAGTTAAGGAGATGACCCTCTGGAGATTTCTTAAGAGCTTCATTATTTTTGATGGATGCTATAGGTAGACAAACACCATGACTATTGTGAACCAACATTAACAAAGGTTCACCTGAGCTTCCAAGATAACTGCGGGAAGACAATTTGCTGGAATTGCTTTTATGACAGTTCTTAGCTGTCATGTTCATACATCTCACTACAGGTTGCACACAAGGTTTTTTCTTTCCCAAGATTATAGGACTTCTCTGCAAATCTCAGTTCTAGAGGACATTCTCACCCTCAGTGAGCTGCAGCCCATCTGTGGTTTCTCCAAGGCAATTCTTTTCACTCGGACCATGATGCGTGTGAGCGTTTGAACAATCCTTTGTCTCACAAAGTTCTCATTCTGGGCACATCAGAGTTAGGCACAAGTTATGTTAGATGTTGGAAGCACCTGGAGATAAAGGGAATCGTGACAAGCAGCCATGGCCTTTTTCTTAAGGAGGTGACCCCCGAGAGGCAGGAGGCTGCGTGGGATCAGGTCCGTAGCCACGCAAAGACACCGCTGTTTGATGGTACTTCTGTCTCTAGTGCTACACACTATTAACCCTGAAGGGAGAAATCCTGAAGCTGTTTGCCTTAAACTTGTTTAAGCAACTTTGCAACGCTGTTGAAACCTAAATCAAACAATAAAATACAACTGCTGCTTTATAAACTTTAGTACTGCATTTTCATCTGGCAATAAATTTAAAATTTCCCAGCAAGGATAACTTGTAAAATATTCTGTTTCCCTCAAGGATAATCTGCCTCTTTAGTGAAAGCACCTCCTCTTCTACTGAAAGCAGGACAACAGGGAGCAGCTCAGAAGGGACCAGGCAGCACCTCAGCGACCGCCCAGCAGATGGCAGCACAGGCACACGGACAGACCGGGACACCTTCGCCACAGAATTCATAATAATAATAAAAAAAATAAAATGCAAAGTCTCTTCCTCTCAACTCAATTTCAGTGCTGGTTATGAGGAATCAGGATAAGTTACATTCTTTGTATCGTGCCTCCTGGTATTGCCAACTTACCTTTTCCTGCAGGAATTCCCATCATTTCTAGGCAAAGCAAAGACTGAATATTCTGCCCGTTTCATTTGCCCCAAAGGTGTTTAACTGCAGCCCTTCATTTGCAGACAACACTCGGGTGAGAAATAGTATTGTCTAAGCCACTTGAGATACAATTTTTCTGTTTCACCTCTCTCACTATATAAAATTTGATGTTTTATGATTCACAAGGAGTAGTGAAATGGATCTAAGGAAGTATTGATTACAAGCCACTGAAATTGCCTGTTAGATTGTTGCCCTTCAGTTTAAATACAACTTTAAATAATTTCTTAGTTTAAGCATCCCGTTATTCTCCCCAAATCTGCCACTTTTATAATGGTTACTATAGATTCTGTCCGTCCTTCAGGGGATGACTGGATATTACATGTTCTTCAAATCACTGAGTGAACAGTGAGAAGATTAATACTTTTTCATAGACTGTTTTTGTATTCATGTATTCCATGAATGCAGTCACATACCATTAATAACTAAATTTAGCTTTTATTAAACACGACCGCACAACAGAAGAGACAAATACAATTTATTTCATTTCTGCATTTTATTCTGAAACCACTGACCTCATTTTTAGGACTAGAGATCTCGTGGGTAAAAATGAAAGGATGAAACAAAGGTACTACAGATCAGTAATTCCAAAGCATTCTTCTGCCATCTAGGAAAAGAAATCATGGATTACATTTTGCTGTGTGAAATCCTGTATTCTATTTTGCTTTAATGAAAAAATTGTATCCAGTACTTGGAAGTTGTATTTTATATCAGAACATAATCTAGATCATCAGTTTCCTTTGACCTCTAGCTTTTGGTTAAGAAAAACCCCAAACACCTTTGTTTTAACGTTGGTGTTTTTTTTTTTAATCTAATGACAAAGAGAACAGGAAAATGCAACTTGCATTTAAAGATGAAAAAATCATGCCCCAGGGCTTAACGAGCTTTTAGACAGAAAATGAACAACTACACCTAGATTTGCTTCGTCTTCCAGGTACCTTGTGATAAACCTGCTCAGAAGTATTATGAAAATGAAAATTGCATCCTGCTTTAAGTCAGTTTGTTTTATGGATAAACTCATCTGCTCTAGGTCAGCAAACCTTCACTTTTTTTTAAAAAAAAGCATTAACATATTCCAAACTGTATTTTAGCACACTTAGACTAATCTTACGGAACAGTCTTGCAAAACAAACACCCAACTGTTACAGAGAAAGCAAAAAGTAATTTTTAGGCTCGTTGTAATGCCTCTTCCTCTGAAAGACTTCTAGAAATACTTAAGCGTTCAAGAAAATGAGCTTGTGTAGCTGATAAAGATCATTTCCTCCTTTGTGCTGCCCTTCTGACTGGTGAACGATGCACTGAGAATCCACCTGATCAAAAGAAGCAGGACAGAAGTCAGAAGGCATTGATTGCATCCTGAATACTGTTTTCCTGTAGAACAATGTTAAGGAAGAGCTCTGGCAGTCTGACATTGTACAGGCATTTCAGTCCCACAGCACACATCTCAGCATCACCGCCAGCACTATATAAAATTCTGTATCCTGTAGAACAATGTTAAGGAAGAGCTCTGACAGTTTGACATCGTACAGGCATTTCAGTTCCACATCTCAGCATCACCACCAGTACTATAAAATTCTGTGTATCTCAGAATAATATTCCACAATCAATTCCAAAGCATTTTACGTGATGATTTAAGAAAGACATCCTGAGATTCTTCAGACATAATGGAGAAAACAAGGCTTGCAAACTGACTTGTTATAAAAAAAGCTAAACACCAATATTATCTTCATAATACCGAGGATAACTGCATTTGAAATATGAAAATAGAATCACTCTGGCTTAAGGCAATATAACTCGACACACTCTAACCCCTCAGTGAATGCCCACTAGAAACGTGTGCCCTTGGTGCTCTCTCAGTGTTGTCAATCTTCACAAGGAGAGACCTAAACCCCCATTTATGTGCCTCGGGGTGGGAGATGCACAGGGAGGACGCCTGTAGAAATCCTCCTGCTGCACTCGCTAATTCCTTGTTCCCTTTTAGTTAAGGAAACACAGGAAATCCAAGAAATCTAGTTGCCTGCAGAGGCTCTTACAGAAAGAAAGGTTAAGATTTCTAACAGAGCAGGAAGGCAGACTCTTCAGCTTTACAAAACCCTCCTTGATTTCAAGAAAACTGCCCTTTATGTCATCCCAGCACATTCATTTTAACACAAGCCCCATTTCTATCTGTTTAAAAGGGCAAAGCCAGGTGAAAGCACAGCAGCCCAAACCAAAACTAAAATGCACAGCATTCAGATAAATCCTAAACAAGAACATCATATCATTTTCTTTTAGGGCACAGCTGCTTAATACAAAGAATATAAAATTTTAACTTCAAACAAATGGAAAGTTGACTTTACAATCTCTCAACTTAAAAATCATGGAATGTTCTGTTTGAAAAGGCTAAATATTTGTATCTACAGAACTAAAAAACAAAGCAAACCACCCAAACTAAACACTCTACAAAAAACAAAAAGTTGATCCCTTTACCTGATTCCACGCATATGGCTTCTTATACCATGTAGGAACAATTATATCTCGAGGTTTTGGTCTGCAGATTAAACTGAAATGATATAAAAACAGCCTTAATAAATACACTTGTATTGGCTTAATCCTAAACAAGAAGAACATACAATTTTCTTTTAGGGCACAGCTGCTTAATACAAAGAAGAATTAAAATTTTAACTTTACCTGATTCCACGCATATGGCTTCTTATACCATGTAGGAACAATTATATCTCGAGGTTTTGGTCTGCAGATTAAACTGAAATGATACAAAAACAGCCTTAATAAATACACTTGCATTGGATTTATTATAAATAGAAAGGAGTTGCTATATTGGATACAGCTGGGCAGTTAGGAGGTGGCTGTGCTGAAGGGAATCTTAAATGTACTTGCTAATCTAGTCTGATTTGTTCATGTCTGTACTTTGCCTCTCTACTATAAGAAGTCAAAATACAAATTTTCACAAGGACATTTTAAATTTAAAAAAAAAATCCTTATTTTCTTTGAAAGAAAGTGCATTTTGATACACAAAGTACTAGAATTTCAGCTGTCCTTTATTCCATAGGATTTCTGCACGCTTATTCACTAGAATGTATAATACAGCTATTTTTAGGGTATTTTGTTTTGCATGACAACTCAATTACTATAGATTGTCTGTCTGCTCCAGTTATTTCCTCAAGCTGTGCAAAGTACAACAGTAGTAGACTTTAATTAATTCTGTCTAGATGTGTTTTTCAAACACTCATTTTAGTCTTAAGTAGTGGTGACATGTTGTAAATACAATTAGCTTTCAAAAAAATGGAAAAAAGTTATAAAAGACTGTTCAGGCTAAATTTTTACATATTTACTCTTATGAATAAAAATTTAGGTTTTTTCCAAGACATAAACTAAAGTATAATCAGAAAAAAAATATTCAAAACCACTGAAGTTTTTACACAAAGGAAAAAACATCATGACAATAACCAGATTGTCTCTCCTGAAAAAGGTAAATAAATTAAAAAACCCAAATAAAATTAGAAAAATGAGCTGGAGGATTGTTGGAACAGAATCAGTAAAATCACAAAGATTTCCAGAGAGAAAATGCTACCACAGAAAGGTATAAAATCCTTAAGGAAAAAAGCCTTGGAAGGCTGATGAGAATGATTGAATCAGGCAGCCAGTGGTGCCTGAGCCCGAGAAGACGTCGACGCTGCACAGGATGCTCCTTCCCCTCCCACTGGGTTGAATCTCTGAACAATCCACCCAAAAAAGGTGCCAAAACAGTAGAGAGTATTTAAATATGTCTGAAGAAATAGCGGTGACATTTTTGTGCCTTGAATTTTGCATATTGGTGCGTTATCTATTGTTCAATGTTATACTGAAGCGTTGATGTCCAAGTACGAGCTCCTGTTATGCTCAGTCACCTCCAGAGAGGTTTTGGATAAGCAGAAAAAAAGCAAAACCCCACTTTCCTGGGCTTCTCCCCACACTTATTACCGCGTGAATCACAGAAGCCATCTCCATTCAGTGAACACCACGGTGCTACCACCTGGCAGTGTCCAAAGGCAGCGCAGACACCGGCTGCCCTGAGGTACTTGGACACAAACAGGACATTAAATCCCGCATCAACAGCACGCTCCACAGCTGGCATTTTACCAAGAGTTAACAGAATCAGTAAAATCACAAAGATTTCCAGAGAGAAAATGCTACCACAGAAAGGTATACAATCCTTAAGGAAAAAAGCCTTGGAAGGCTGATGAGAATGATTGAATCGGGCAGCCAGTGGTGCCTGAGCCCGAGAAGACGTCGACGCTGCACAGGATGCTCCTTCCCCTCCCACTGGGTTGAATCTCTGAACAATCCACCCAAAAAAGGTGCCAAAACAGTAGAGAGTATTTAAATATGTCTGAAGAAATAGCGGTGACATTTTTGTGCCTTGAATTTTGCATATTGGTGCGTTATCTATTGTTCAATATTATACTGAAGCGTTGATGTCCAAGTACGAGCTCCTGTTATGCTCAGTCACCTCCAGAGAGGTTTTGGGGTTTTGCTTTTTTTCTACTTATCCATTTTCCTGGGCTTCTCCCCACACTTATTACCACGTGAATCACAGAAGCTGCCTCCATTCAGCGAACACCACGGTGCTACCACCTGGCAGCGTCCGAAGGCAACGCAGACACCGGCTGCCCTGAGGTACTTGGACACAAACAGGACATTAAATCCTGCATCAACAGCACGCTCGACAGCTGGCATTTTACCAAGAGTTTTGCAAAAGTGAAAGGAGAATAGTTTCCCGTCTTTTTTCACTGATGCTCCTTTACTCAGAAGCCCAAGCAGCGTCCATCTCCGAGGTAACACCTCTCTGAAGCTGTGACACCGCTTTCTGGATGTACACACAATCTTCTGGCAACTGTTCCTGCTCTTTTAATTTCATTTCCAGTGCCTCAAAAAGTAAGGCTGACCCCCCCCCCCCCAGCACTTTTTAATTTATTAGAAAATGCACCACACTATTTTCTTTCAAGTGTTGGAAATAAGAAGCGTAGGTACTTGCCTTCAACTAAAGGCAATGCAATAATTTTTTCACAGCTGGGAAAAAAAATCAGCTGAGCAGGTTCATTTAAAAACAAGAAACACCTGAAAACTCAGCATAAACAGCTGCTCTGATAATCCCTTTGATAACCCAGGGTAAGGGCAGCAAAGCTTAAAAGCTTCTGATCTTTATCAGCATGAGGAAATGCCTCACTCCAGCACACAGTGACTTTAGAAGAGCCCTGTTCACCAAAGGTCACACTTCCTAGAGACAAGGCCAAGAGCAGAGAGCACAACGGAACTCTTAACTCACAGCTGAGCCAGAGCTCCTTCTGAAATCACAGATTCATTCAGGTTGGAAAGACCCTTGGGATCATGGAGTCCAACTCTACAAAGTTCTCCCCTACACCATATCCCCCAACACCACATCTAAACAACACATTCAGGGATGGTGACTCAAATCTGTTGAGTGCAGACAGGGGTAGGGAAGGAAGAGAACGTCCACCGATGATACAGCCAACACTGAAACACGCTACATTTACAAACAAGAGAAGACCTTCCACAGCACGCTCAGCAGTGACAGGCATTACAAGGAGCTGTCACAGAGATACTTCATTGAACTGTCTCCCTGGAATGCTTCCCACAGGCTGCAAGCTGAAAACATCCTCCAGACTGGCAGCACTGACTCACCGCAGCCCTTTCAGAACCGCTCTTTCAGTGACAAGAAGCAGGGGGGCTGCTGGAAAAAAAAGGCATTTTCCCTCCATGGGTCTGTTAAGGGAGGAAAGGCAGCACACACAATTCAAATTTAATATATAGGGAGAAAGAATTCTAAATCCTTCTGCCCTCTTAGGACTTCATTAGCTTTGTCCTGGGTGCACAAAGCAAAGACACAGGAGAACAGGTTCCTGCAGAACAGGTTTTACAGTCTAGGATTTATGACTCTTAAGTGATCAGGCTTCCCCTGAAGAACCAGTGCTTCCACAGGAAGTCCTAAGCTGTTGAGTATACTGCTTTATAAATAAACAAAGTAAATGAAATGCATCATTACATGAGAACATATATTATTTCCCCAAAGCCTAATCTGAGCTGTGCTTCAAGCAATCATTTATTTTATTTTTGCTGAGACTGTGAAACAGAAGATCTTATTTCTACAAAATTATTACCATAGAAGTTTCTGACGAATGTTTTTCTGCAGCTGAGTCATTCTCTCTTGTCCAGAAGACTCTGCACATTCACAGAGCAGCTCATTAATGGCTGTCCTTAGGATGTTTATCTGTAAAAATACCAGTGAGAGACTATAAAGCACTAAATCAGCAGTAATTATCTATTATGTTATACTGATATGAAGATGGCACCCTTACCACTGAACTTCAACTGGAATATTATTACCATAAGCAAAAACATCTGAAGCTTTAGAAACATTTCCTCCTCCAGATCCATCTCTGCTGGTCAAAAATGTTCATGTTCAGCCACTTGATATCACAATCTTTGAGTTTACTCAGGAATGACATAAAATATACAGGCTACCACTTGTGGGATTTTTTCCCCAAACACAGAATTCCTTCTCTAAAACTTTTAAGGATTTTCTGTATCTGTCCATATATAACAACTTGTTGTCACCATTTTGGCTTAGGATGTTTATCTGTAAAAATACCAGTGAGAGACTATAAAGCACTAAATCAGCAGTAATTATCTATTATGTTATACTGATATGAAGATGGCACCCTTACCACTGAACTTCAACTGGAATATTATTACCATAAGCAAAAACATCTGAAGCTTTAGAAACATTTCCTCCTCCAGATCCATCTCTGCTGGTCAAAAACGTTCACGTTCAGCCACTTGATATCACAATCTTTGGGGTTACTCAGGAATTACATAAAACATACAGGCTACCACTTGTGGGATTTTTTTCCCCAAACACAGAATTCCTTCTGTAAAAGCTCCTCCAGATCCATCTCTGCTGGTCAAAAATGTTCATGTTCAGCCACTTGATATCACAATCTTTGAGTTTACTCAGGAATGACATAAAATATACAGGCTACCACTTGTGGGATTTTTTCCCCAAACACAGAATTCCTTCTCTAAAACTTTTAAGGATTTTCTGTATCTGTCCATATATAACAACTTGTTGTCACCATTTTGGCTACAGTGTCGTGAATACAGACATGACACACACCAAGGCAGTGCTTTCAGAAAGCAACAGCTCACAGATACCCACACCAGCATGTCCACTGCGTCCTTAGAAAGCCTCTAGAAACCACTGGTCATCACCTTCTGTCCCTGCTCCATACACAGAACTAATCAGGGCACGTCAGGCCCTTCACTGTCTAAAAGCACACGTCAAATCTGACGCACGGGTCAAATACAGCTTCCTGTCCTGCATAACGGAGTGTATGGACACACTTCCCTCTGACAGGTCTGTCTGCAAGATGCAAAAAGAGGACTACAGGGGGTTTTATTGCTTGTTTGGTTGATCTGCTCTGATCTCATTGATACAGATGACTTATCAGAGCTGTAAAATCAAACAGAGGATTGCAAAGCAGTCATGCTCGGCTGATCAGTAACAACCACAATAATCCTAAGAACACAATGAACAAGTATTGACATCTGATTAGCAGAAAATCAATGCTTCTGTTTTCAAAAGTGTACAATGTATTGTTCTATAATACTTTATTTTGTTCAAAGGCGAGCATTTCCTCCTCCTGTTTTGTTTCTGGTTATAAACAAGTAGTACACTAAAAAGAACCCCAAACCCACAGCTTAAAACAAGTTTTCTGATCAACTAAGAATTAACAAGCTCTGAGGCACTGAATTTTACTTAATTCCTACTATAATGAAAATGCTTATCCATGTTTTACCTTTGTTACGTCTTCCAGTCCAAAATGCACATCAAATGCCAGCTCCATGTCATTTTCTGGAAGCAGAGGAGCCTCACAAGTCTGACTCCAACCCAAACCACACAGAACACCAGTATAATACCTTCTACTTTTATCAACCCTATATAAAAAAAGAAAGAAAACACTCTCACCTAAAGATGAAGAAACTAAACTCAGATGAAGATAGACTGAAATGAATTTAGCTGTGCCAAACAAGATAGAGGTGTTTTAAAGAAGCCAAAACAATTAAGAGGCATTCACACACAGTCGGTACTGTTGGGCTTTTTTTAACATACACAGTGATGAAATGAAACTGAAATTCTGGTTATGAAAACACATAAAACTCAAAAAGGAAATCATACATATGTAAAATGGAACTTTAATTAAGAAAAGCTAGCTTCACTATGTTGAAATGACAGTCTACAGGCACATGAATTTAAACAGAACGCAACAGTAATGCAACTGCCAGAACCCAGCTTTTACAAAAATCATGCAGGTTCCTCTCCTCGTGCAGATTTAAAACTTGCCCAGTTCTACAGTTCATCTTCCTGGGCTTCCAGCACGACTGGCAGGAACTGCAGTGCCTTATGGTGAGGGTAGAGCCTGCAGCACCAATTCATTAAGTACAGGAAACAAGTTATCTTAGCTACATACCATACTAAAACTACTAAAAGATACAAATATTACATGAACAGGAAAATAAAATACTAAATGCTGAAAGCAGAGAAAAAAAAATAATCCATCACTAATTTGTGAGGGTCCTAAAAAAAAAATAAAAGAAAAGAACTACCAGTTTGAAACACCCAAATACCTGAGTTCTATAGCAGGAGCAAAGAGCATACTGAGGAGCGCAAGCAGGCCACGAATAGGAGGCATCAAAGATGTTTTCCCTAAAAACACAGTAGATCCTGTCACCAAAAAAAAAAAAGAAGAATTAAAAACCAACAAAACAAACAAATCTAAGAGGTATCTAACAAAACAAATGACTAGAGAAACTGTCCAACCATTTTTATTAAGCATTACCAGTTGCATTTGCTGATAGAGAAGCAGCAACTAACATTCGCTGAAAGGGATCTTCTGGAGTGTCATGGACAACAACAGAGTTTATGCTTTCCTTTTGTATTAAATAATTTCTGGGGAGGAAATAAGAAATATTTTCAACATTTAAAAAAATCAAAAACCTTATAAACACGTACAAATAGAATTATTTTAAATTCACAATGCAACCTCAATGGATAGCAGTTACTGGCTGAAGATTACCTGAATACCATTTATCAGATGTACACGATGGTTAATAAATAATCTCTCTGTAAGACATTAAAGCACTTTTAATAAAACCATTCTTAAAATTTTACACAGCAAAAGTGTGCATATTAAAATAATTCTGGTCTGATTACTTCAGTTTTTCAATGAATAAAAATTCCATAAAGATCTGTAAGAGTAACTAGGATGGATTTTGCCTATTTATCAAAAATTACAGCTGAGAACGTGCCCGTGCTCCACAGTAAGCTGCCTATTTATCAAAAATTACAGCTGAGAACATGCCCGTACTCCACAGTGTCTTCTCATACCTGAACTGGGACACTCTGGTCATACTGTAGCATTTCACCTCATAAGGACTGAACGGGCCAACAAGCGTTACCTTCAAAGAGAGGAAGAACAAATGATACTCTAGTTAGCCAGCACCCGCATCTCCAAAAGGATTTTCCAAATCTAACTCCTTTAGAAATTAAAACCAAACCACATTTCAGCATGTAACTGAGCAACACTGAACTGACAAACAGCATTTTCATTTCACCCATCTAAAGCAAACTTTGCTTGGTGAGGCACCTAAACAAAAATAACATACTTCCACAGCTGCTGGGGATTCACGACGCTCCTCTGGCTTAAACACAAGTTCAGATTTCAAGATTTCATAGAGCACCCAACAAAATCACGTCATTTTTGTTTACAGGAGCAAGTCTTGAAAATATCTCACTTTATGAAAGCGAGTAGTTAAACAGGATTACTCCTGTGGGTAAACTGAGCAGGATCAGGTGCTTGAAAGTCTGAAATTTTGACAGGTGTGAAATGGGGAAAGAATTACAATGTAGATGAGAGTTAACTTGTAATCAGACTGCAGAACAGGACACGTGTTTTCACATTTTATATTCCATCTTAGGAGTGACTAGATATCTCAAAATATGTAAGTAAGAGTAATTTCTGAGTTTGGAATTGTGGAAGTGGAAAACAGTGTAATTTCATTATTATCAGGTATTGAAGTGTTCTCTACAGCACCTACCCCAGCTGCTTACCCATCGCCAGCTCAGGAAGAACGAAACATTGCGTAACAGCAAACCCCGTATTTGATTTTTCTGAAAAACTGAAAGGGTTGTAATCTTCCTTTTTGCTGTAGCGTATATAATGAAATCTATCACATGTGGAAAGATTGTGTTCAGTTTTTCAGTGTTATCTTCGTTCTACAGCAGCTCAAATTCCTGCCTTCAAACGTGTGAGAAGGGTCAGTTCACCAAGCTCTTAGGCTACACTTCAAAACTTTGCTAAAAGCTGCAAAAACCAGTCTGCAATCACGGTCATGTTATGGCTTCCTACCAGTAGGAGGCAGAATGCACTATGAAAGATCCCAAATTCGGTTTGGTTATTAAATGTACTTTCAGTCTTATCTCCTTTCTAACAACGGGAGGAGCAGGGTCATGTAATGACACACCAAAACCACCACTCAAGTTACCTTATGGGTTGATGCACCAGATTTATTGTCAGAAAACAAGTTTAACAGTCTTTCAATGAGTTGCTTTTCTTCCTTTCTTGAAGATGCAGGCACTTTCTCTTCTTGGTCCAAAAATAATCCTTTGAGCAAATCATGGCTTTGCTACGTAATAATGGGAGAGTGTTAAAACCATGAACCAACGATCTTTTTCAAAAGTTTTACAGAAAAAGGTCCTACACAAAGAACATGCATGCAAATGCATGCATGCAAAACAAGTTTAACAGTCTTTCAATGAGTTGCTTTTCTTCCTTTCTTGAAGATGCAGGCACTTTCTCTTCTTGGTCCAAAAATAATCCTTTGAGCAAATCATGGCTTTGCTACGTAATAATGGGAGAGTGTTAAAACCATGAACCAACGATCTTTTTCAAAAGTTTTACAGAAAAAGGTCCTACACAAAGAACATGCATGCAAATATAAAACACAATGTTCTTACAGGAGAGGCTCGACGAGGCCCTGGGCAACCTGGTCTAGTTGGGGGTGTCCCTGCTGACTGCGGGGAGGTCGGACTAGATGACCCTTGGAGGTCCCTTCTGGCCTGGGAAATTCTATGATTCTATGAATATAAAACACAATGTTCTTGCCACCTTTCAGATTATATAAAACACAAAAATGGAAGACAGTTAAAACTATTAAACAGTTACATTTATTCAAAGTTCAAAAGCCAGCAGAGCAGTTCAATTGATGCCGGTATCTCCTGGAGAACATCTCTCTTAGAAGGTGTCTCAAAGCAGCAATGCTTTTGGCCAACAGCTCAATATGAATTACAAACACATGAAAAAATACGGTCCCATTCAAGTATGAGTCTTGCCTAATCCTATGGCATTAGCCAAGACTTCAACTCAACTTCTCCAGCCTGCCTGAGCTGAAATAAATTAACTGACTCAATACATACTTGCGATTCGTACGATTCTTCTGCCAGTTCAGCGTAACACTCTTCAATAAGCACATCTCGAATGTTGACAAACTCCTCCTTCCACCTGGAGCAATGGAAAGCATCCACACGCAGCACGCCACGCACAAGCGAGTACACCTCCACGAGAAGAGTACAGCCATCGACCAGGGAGGCAAATCTCTGGCTGGCGCTGTAACTCCACCACTCCCCACACACCAGGGACTGGGCAGACGGACGCATCTTGCATATCTTGAATTCTAAAGCCTAGAGCAAAAAACATCGAAAACAACACTTGCCTGAGCAGAGAATGAAAATCTTCCATTTTTTCAACAAACAGTGTGAATTAATAACTACAAATGACTCCATAATTGTCATAGAGGCTTATGTAAATTCCTAGGACTGCCGTAATGCTCCTGGTATAATTCCTATCCTGTCATCGAAAACACAGCTACACGTTACATCTCATATCACTTCAATATTGTACATAGTTGCTAATGAATCAGAGCAAACAGAGAGTAAATAAAAGATAATTCGCTATTAACTCACCATCCACATTAATATCTTAGGAGTGTAGAGATGTCTACTGTGGAAAACACTTTACAATTCATAGTTCTTTTCAACTAAGGTAACCAAAACTTGGCAAGACCATTGCAGCTACTCTGTCCCTGGCTGTTCCCTTTTACCTCCTTCCCACTATCTGTAATTATGTCTCTGAATGAATTCACAACAGAAATACTGTTTTTTTTTCTAGCCCATCATTGAAACTGGTCATTAAAATATTAGGCTGAAGTGGAAGTAAGTTTTCCTTTAATACATCTGACAAAACCACAAAAAATGATGCGTCTTGCCAAAATTAATTCTTTGTTTTTTTAAAATCAATTATAAAAGAAAACTCTAGCCCATCATTGAAACTGGTCATTAAAAGATTAGGCCGAAGTGGAAGTAAGTTTTCCTTCAATACATCTGACAAAACCACAAAAAAAGATGCGTCTTGCCAAAATTAATTCTTTGGTTTTTTTTTAAATCAATTATAAAAGAAAAACAAACAAAATTAACCCTGTCAAGATCTAATACTAAGAAGAGATATATAAAATAAAGCAAACAAAATTAACCCTGTCAAGATCTAATATTAAGAAGAGATATAAAATAAAACCATACTTCTGCTGGTTCACTTCTCATTTTCATTATTAAACACTTCAGAGAATAAAGTTAGTATGATACACCTGTTTCAATTAGCTTAACAGTATCTGCATGAGGACTGGTAAGCTGAATTTCACTTGAAGCCTCTAGTTATTTCATTTGTAAATACAGCAAGAGAATTATTTTTCTGAAAAAGTCCCTCAGATGTGTTACAGACCTATCAGATGTGTTACAGATTATCAAGAGGGTTCTGTCTGAAAAGATCCAAGTGAAGTCAGCAGTTCAAAGAACAGCGAAGCAGCACAAAGCAAACCCAGAGACTTACAGCTTTATGAAATTTAGTTTAAGTATTTCCTATGTATTCCTTCTGTAACTAATAGAGTAGCAGAGCAGGTGCTTTGATGGAGTAAAAGTACCCTGCAGAGTAACTGTACACAAGATACCTGTCACTGCAGACTTGCTGCACACAGACATTAACATTTAGTTAAAACAAATGAATACAAACAATGTTTTTTACATCCAGTCAATGAAAACGAAAGGCTGGACGACATTTCTCTCCAACTAAATACAACACAACAGTAGTTCAAAGAACAGCGAAGCAGCACAAAGCAAACCCAGAGACTTACAGCTTTATGAAATTTAGTTTAAGTATTTCCTATGTATTCCTTCTGTAACTAATAGAGTAGCAGAGCAGGTGCTTTGATGGAGTAAAAGTACCCTGCAGAGTAACTGTACACAAGATACCTGTCACTGCAGACTTGCTGCACACAGACATTAACATTTAGTTAAAACAAATGAATACAAACAATGTTTTTTACATCCAGTCAATGAAAACAAAAGGCTGGACGACATTTTTCTCCAATTAAATACAACACAACTCAGTTACAGACAAGAATTACCACTCTGTGCATACACATCTGCAAAAAACATCTACCCACCATTAGTGAAGGTGATTTGTAGGTACTCCCATTAACAAAATACACATTACTTCATTATTATTCTAAAAAGCATTATGATTTGAAGTACACTTCTGTTTGCCAGACCAGACATGAAAATACCTATTACACAGCAGCAAGTAAGATCACCCCTACCTGGAAAGGAAACTCCAGAAGACAGCTTGGAATCTCTCTTAAGTTCTTTAAAGGCACTTTTGATGTATTGCCATAATCCACAAAAAAAACCTAGAAAAAGAATCAGGAGCATATGCAGAGGTTCCACAACATTTGAAGTGCTACTTTTAGTGGCAAAGAAAGAGACAACCTATGTTTAATAATTACAGTACAACACAATCTTAAGTGAAATGGAAGCAAATTCAGAGTCTGGAAAAGATGTAAATGAAGTCACGTCAAAAATAATAGGTCAAATTTTACCATGTCTATTATTTGATCCCTTGCTTTAAACACCCATTGGTGATGCAAATAATCTGCTAAATCTAGAAAAGGCGCATTTGTCTGAAAAGCTCTTATTCTCTCCTCACAATTAAATCTGTATAACCTTACTTCTTAAAAGTGACACTACCTAATAACTGCTTTTAGGTAAGGAAAAGCTAACGTGGATCTGGCGACTGTTTCTAAATGCAAAAATGCTAAGATTAGCATTGTTATTCACTAGTTTTCCATGACTTTAAAACAGATGACAGTGTTCACCATTAACTCTGCAGTGGCAACACCCAGTGATGTTAATAAGTGCAGAAATTCAAAGGAGGAACAGGTTGTGCAAAGGCCAATCTTACAAAAATTTAAAAACAGATGACAGTGTTCACCATTAACTCTGTAGTGGCAACACCCAGTGATGTTAATAAATGGAGAAAATCAAAGGAGGAACGGGTTGTGCAAAGACCAATCTTACAAAAATTTTAAAAATCTGTCCTCAACTGCTGAAAAGAAAAGCATTGGCCTGAAAAATGAATACCCATCTTGAACTGTGACGCTAATTTCCATTACTGATCTCAGCACAATAAGCCAAAATGTTTTGATAAATTTGTTGATGATAAAGAACTCTGCAACACGAACTCTGATACAAAATAAGATCACACTGAATGGACCTGAGAACTCAACAGGAACAGGGAGAATCAAATGGTTTGAAGTTAAAAGATCATATCCTTTGGAATTTTTAACCATTTCTGCTATAAATGCTCCATTATTATTTATCAATTCTAATTAGTTGGAAACTACCAAGGAGAGAGAATTGAGTCTAAGATGACAAGAAGTGGCCCGTGCAAAAAAGCATGGCATTCCTTACCACGTCCTCAAAGTTACTGAAGGTTTCAGTCCTTATTTTGCTTCACTCTGCTTCAGTACACAGGACACTTTACTGTATCAACAACAATTTAATGCTCAAATATTCCTGTGTTCTGGAAAAAACCCCTAATTCATCTATTCTGGCAACATTCTATTAAGGTTTTATTCTGGTTCTACAGATTTTTTTACTGGAATATTTATAATTATCATGAACATAGCACTTTGTGTAAAAGAATAAAATAAAATAAAAAAGCATAGCTCCAAGATTGTTAATGCAGTTACACCCCACCAATTCAACATGACATATTACTGTACCTCAGCAAAATCTCCACAAACATTCAGAATACGAGCTCTATAGTATCCTCTGTTTCCCAGATAACTGAACGGTGCCAGACAAACCAACTCTGGATGTGGAGACACCGTTAGATCCATCAGGTCCTGGCAGTCAATTTCAGCAGTTAGAGCCTGGAGTGCCATCCTGTTTTTTTCATCTGTCCTGTAACCCCAGAAGTGTCCAACTTCTACTATCTGAAAGTATAAAAATTAGACAATATCAGATTTTGGATTATTTTATTCTTATGCATCAATCACAAAACACAACTGAGCAAAACACATGAAAGTGCTCCTGCCCGACACACACAGAGAAATGTTCTCATGCTGCAATAATGCAGTGAAGCATTTCTCTCATAATTAGGTATTTTTAAATGTTTATCTGCTGTGCAAATGCAATGCACTTTTCATCTAAACAGACCCTGACATAAGCATTACTAAAACACAGAAAATTAAGAAAAGACTGTTTTACATTTTTCTAAACCAAATTAATGTACAGAAAATACAAGGTATACAGTTGATTACACAGATACCTAGAGATATGGTGCATTTTTCTTATTAGTGAAAGAATAGCAGTTAGTTACATCTATCAGCAAATTGCTATGTTTTCTGTTATGATTAGCCATCCTTTAGAAAACTGAGAACACACTGCTATTTAAATCAAATCGAATAAAGTAAGTCATCTTTTCATTATCTGCTGTGCAAATGCAATGCACTTTTCATCTAAACAGACCCTGACATAAGCATTACTAAAACACAGAAAATTAAGAAAAGACTGTTTTACATTTTTCTAAACCAAATTAATGTACAGAAAATACAAGGTATACAGTTGATTACACAGATACCTAGAGATATGGTGCATTTTTCTAATTAGTGAAAGAATAGCAGTTAGTTACATCTATCAGCAAATTGCTATGTTTTCTGTTATGATTAGCCATCCTTTAGAAAACTGAGAACACACTGCTATTTAAATCAAATCGAATAAAATAAGTCATCTTTTCAAATGGCTTACTGAACTCAGATACCATTTCTGATCTTACACCGGGTGCTCATGATAAAAAAGACTATTTATTTACAGTACATACAACCATTAAAGCCAAAGCATTAAACAGAATTAGCACAGATAACAAATGGCTTACTGAACTCAGATACCATTTCCAATCTTACACTGGGTGCTCATGATAAAAAAAGACCATTTACAGTACATATGACCATTAAAGCCGAAGCATTAAACAGAATTAGCATAGACTGTGAAGTGACTGGAATGTGCCTGATCAAATCCATGAACACTTTTGATCCAAGAGATTTCGCTGAATAAAATGAAGAAAATATTCTTTTCTGCACTTGCAAAGCACGTCACTACTATCAGGAGCTGTTTTAATACTTCAGCCTATAATTTCCACTGGCTCAGTGGTTTGGATTTTTTATTATTATTATTTTGATTTCAGCAGCATATATATTGCTTGCTATTTCTCAATTTCTTAAGAACACAATAGTTAACACAAGATTTAAAAATTCTCAGCTTCAGAATTCAGAAATGTTTATATATACATAAATTTTCCCCTAATACCCTTTTATGCATGCAATATTTTTAGGAATGAGCCAGCAGTACCATTAATTCATCTCATTTCTCTACCGCTTCTGAAGACGACTGCCAGTTAATAATGGCCCAAATACCTACTGATTCTCATTTATATAGTGTACACAAATATTTAATTTCTCCCATTAATCCTCTTTACATTTATGCTTACTTCTCAGCTAACGTTTACTGTCACCAAATCCCACAAATTTTCTGAAGTACAAATAAATTTCAATGGCTGCATTTTTTTTGTGACATGTGAGTACTATTTAACAAAGAACTACTAAAAATCAGACCAAGAGTATTCTCTATACCTCATATGGATACCTGTGTGCTAAAAACATTATTAGTACCTATTCTTTTTATTTAAGCTCATCAGATATTCATCTCTACAAAGTCATCTAGGTACCGATTATTAGATATGACCTACTTCAGATGTAGAACATTCCTACCTCTGTTACCCTGATGGACAGAAGTCGACCTGGATTTGGGATCATCTTTGCCTGTTGTAAAGTACCAAATGAGAGTTCCGCAGGCTCCACTGTCTGCTTCTTACAGTCCACATTTACTCTAAAAATTTTATAGAATAAAGACACTAAATACTTCACTCACATGTGAAAACTTAGGATTTCCATTTTTTTCGCTCTCATTTGCTTCTCAAGATGGCCCCAGGGCACATTTATGTACTTAATGACTTCTATTTAGAAACATTCATTCAATTAGAACTTAAAATGACCACACCGAATCAAAATACCACAGAGAAACTGAATTCCATTACGAGCAAATACAGGAAGATACATTCCAAGACACAACTGTGCCATCCATTTATTAGAACTCCAAAGAATTAAGGTTAAATAGTGGAGCTTTTTGCTATGGTATGGCTTCTAAGCTTATTTTTGAAAAATAAATTGAGTACACTATAAGCACAAAGATAAATTCAGCATATCTTTTTTATATACATATATAATACTCCTTCAAGTTGATAAAAGTTAAGAACTCTAAAATGAGTCTTTCAGCCTTGAGTCCCTCAAGAATTAATTTTCAGAAAGATTTTAACTGCTGGTTTGGGCACAGTGAAACTGTTAAAATCTTTTAACAACTGGAAGTGAAGTATTCACCTGCACTTTAGTTCATTCCTGCTCTCTCATTTTAACTTTCTCATTTTAAAATATTAGAACTGGTTCTAAAATATTAGAACCAGTGAGGAACTAGGCAGGTTACCATTTTAGAAAGCTGCTTGTACGATCTCAACCTGAGAATCACAGACAGCATTTAATAACAATGAAACTCCTGTCATATTTTTCCTAGCAAAAGCAAGTGTGGACCGAAGAGACTCACTACGCTGAATTCCTCATCAGTGTTTTGTATGATGCCTCCCCACCCTAGGATGTTACATTTCCCACCAGTTTTTGTTGTTATATACCTCCTCCATCTCTTTATGTTCCCAAATACCACTCCTTATTTATTTTGATTCTATCAATCCTCACATTATCTCTAACATGAACAGAAATTACTGTGTATGTCCACATTTCCATATGCCAAAGTTAAATTGGCCAAAACCTTAAAAAAAAGAAAAAGTGTATACTGGAGTTGTCTTAAACAGTAGAACACCTTTAACGAAATATTTAAGACAATCACATTAATTCTAGTCCTGCAACAACATTCTGCTTATACAAAGTTTACACATCTGGGTTTTTTTGAACGTCACGTGTCTCCCTTGGTGACACTTCAAAGGAAATTCCAACTAAGTCTAACAAACTTCATTCCAACTAAACACTGCAAAGAAACTCATCTTCCATATGCAATGCAATTACCTTAGAGATTCCATACTTGCGGCTGCCGCACCTTGCAACTCCTTTCTGATATCATCTGGAGAATGAACGTTCAGCTCAAGAGGAATTTTCAGCTGCGACATCTTGACTGAGAGGTACACTGCAGGAAGTATCTTAAAGCCCTCCATCGGGTTACGAGAGAATTCCACAAAAGCCCTGTTGCAATAAATACTCAATGAGCATCAAAACCCAAGAAAAAAACCCCATAAAACCCATCATTTTTTCTTTATCTTAGCAGGCCAATAAACAGCTAAAAGTAGGCTCCTTGCAAGCTTTGCCTACCGCTCTCATGCACCGTAAAACTTTAATTATCATAGAATGACGGTTATAAGAAAACTTTCTAACATTCTCATAAGCACATATCAAATTTACTGAGTATATTTATTACAAATAGAAAGGATGTGAAAATGTAGGTGAATAAGAGAAGAATTAAAGATTGGAGAAGGCCTAAGAAGGGCTACATGAATTCAACTTTGGGCAGCTGTACTCCAAAATTAGCTAGATTAGCTACAACAGCCAGTCACACACATTTTGTACAAAGCCATCTGACTCTACAATGAGCTAAATTCAGTACAGAAGTTAGAAATAAATACAGACAGATGACTTGCAGTTAAGGTTCACTGTCAGACAACAGAAGAAAAAAAACAGAAGGTGGTTTCTAAATCAGCTACTTAATCTCATGTATTCCAACCAAAGCATGTAAAACTTCAAAACCACCTTTCTTACTCCAGCCATTAAAAATGAAGCACTGATTCCAAAAAGATGAGAAGAAATAAACTCATTTTGTCAGTGCACCATTGATAGAGACATTGATTACTAGATTCAGAAGAACATGAGAAAGGCAGGAGACAAAGTATTTTGTACTTACTTTGATCCATCAAAGGCAATAGATTTTACCTGCCCACACTGTCTAAACAGTGACTGCAACTGTTTATGGTATAGATATCCATAGGGAGGAATATTCTTCAGCTGTTAAGAAAAATAAGTTAAATCTGGATACATTCAAGTATTTTAATGCATTATTAAGTTCACCTAAATAGTTAGCTTCCTCTCGTGCTTGAGCTGCAACAGTGATATACAATCTAAACCCCAACAAATTCAAAGAACGCTATATACTGTATTACATTAAAAAATCTCAAAAGACAATCAAATCAGAGTTTTGCTGCTAATGATGCCCTACTGCCACTGGTAGATAATGTATCTTTATTACTTAATTCTTTATTAAGTCATTCACCTTCTTAACATACCATGACAGTGGTTTTTGGATCTTTGCCAGCAAGCTCTCTCACTGCAATTTCTTCATGACATTTTCCAAAAGTAAAGTAGTTTGGATAGAAAGCACCAGCTATTACAATCTGAAATCAAGAGAATATTTTGTAAAGCACAGCAGATTATATTCAGTTTCTTGAAGAGAGATACACTAGCAACATAAAGAGACACCGACAGATATGCGTATGAAGATTTTTTTCCTGTCTCTTTAAGGGAATTACTGTCATTTCAGACTAAACATTAACTCATGCAAATCCTTAAAAACATACTTTCATGAAAAGAGTTCAACTTCTGGAACAATTTTACAACTTTTTAAAATTTTTTTATGTAGACTTGCTCTACAAAACTTACAATTGCTAGCCTTGATATCAAGAGGACCATCAATTTTAAATGGAGTCACATAAAATAGCTACATGAAACTTGTTCAGTTTCCATGGTCCATCTTACAGTACTGAACAATTCAGCTCTCAAAAGTTTGCTGTTTAACACAGTTAAACCAATTGTCACTGAAATGATAAATAGGTCCGTGAAAATAAAATCACTACTGTTCAGTCTAAATAAGACAAGAAATTAAATTGGAAATTTGACAAAGTTACAATAGCTGAAAGACATCTTATTTCCTCCCTGCCCCCCTGGCCCCAATATCTAACCAAGCCAGTGGAGGCCAAATAGAGCTCTCGTAACAAAGGAAAACATCCTTTTCAAAACTGTTAGTCCTTAGCCTTCCAACAGGAACCACCCTTGAGTTTTTTTACGACTTTAACAAAGATTAGTCTAGATACACAGTTTAATTCATCTCAGTACGATTTGGGTTTATCTTGATGAACTGTCAGAAGCGAAGGGGCAGACAGAGGACCAAGTTGGCATCAATTCTGAACCATTAAAAATAATATTAGTTGTCCTTCTAAGTTGTCAAAAAGAATTGCTTTTTCACCTGCAATCTCAAAAACCACAGAAAATATTGAAACTTGTGTAATACTAGGTCATCAGTACTCATATATAAAAATCCAGCTATAACTTCTGTGAATACTGGCTCTCCCCAGAAGAGTCAATAAAGCATTACCTGCAAAATGAAGCGTTGTTCGTATACAGATTCCTCATCCACAGCAGATGGTTGAGAATTAACACACATGTTAAATGCTCTGACTCGCTGTTTCAAGTTGTTAAACAACTCTGCCACCTGAAATTTGAACTCTGAGTTACCTATTAAATAGATCAAAACCATCCAGAAATTAAAATAAGATCTATTTTTAGAAGTCTGAATGAGTGGGCAAACTCCCCTTTCCTTTTCAGGTGACACTAGTATGGATTTTATCTAATATACTCCTTAGCATCTCTACTCAAGCAGTTTTCTTGACATGTCTTTATAAAGTAGAATTTTTCAGTCACAAAGCACATTATGCAGATACGATACAGAAGAAAATTAGAAGAACTGAAACAACTGTTTACAGGATGATATGATTCTCCATTTAAACCATTCTGGGGTTGCAACTTAGAAGGTAAAACACACGCTAACACCAACCTGGACTTCTGCACCTAACTGTACCAGTGACCACACGTGTTGCACCCCAAGTTCAACAGACAACCATGATGACCTCAAGTGAGATCAAACTTAGGCTCCACAGCAGAACATGCTCTGTTGAGCTTTGGATCCTAAGCATTTCTGAGAAGCTTCCATAAGCAGCTAGCATTCCTCCACCCACACAGTGAATGCCTTCATTGTCCCAACTGATTTTGGAGCAAGTGTAGACAAGTACACTTGTCTACAAGCGTAGATTCTATGAAATTGTAACTTGGGAGTCCCAATATTCTCTGACTATTTTAAATAGTACCATCCCTCAACCCCCAAACAAACAAAACCTAAAAGTTCACAGTTTTTTTAAAGAAAATCTACATCTATATCTATCTATCTATCTATATCTATATCTATCTATATCTATATCTATATATATATAGATAAGCTACATAATAATGCAGTAGACAAGATCTTAACATTTTTAGAAAATAAGGGAAATTAGGTCCTTCTGCTTATAAAAATGATTATCTATTTCATCTTACCTCTTTTACATTCTTGATATGAATACCATTTGATCGACCCCACTCAAGCTCTTTCTGGAAAAGAAAGCGAGAAATGCAAATGCAAAGATTTTTAGAAACTTGTTTCTTCTACTGGTGGTGGTGAGCTTTCTCTCATTTCTTCTGTGTTGACACAAATAATAGTTATATACAGGGCTGGAAGTATTTGATGTAATTTCACAGCTTTCTCTGCATCCATATCAACCAAGTATTATGCATGTATGAAAATATAAGGCATTTATATATATATTTGACTAATAAACTACACTTTGGTTACCAGCAGTACACCTGTGGCTCATTTAAATTTCTCATATAAATCTGCAAGTCCAACTCTGTGTTGCTAACTGCAGAACCTACTTTAAGATGGACTCTTCTTCAAAAAAAAAAAAACAACTTCTTTATCTTGATGTATAACTTTATCAGACAGATTCTGGCCATCTCGGCTACTCATTATAATTCAGTGTATGTTATGCACTGGTGTTCATAAAGCATGTTATGCTCTGAAAGAAGCAGAGAAATAAAAAAGGTTTGATCTTATACACACAAAAGAAACACCAGAGGCAGTTTTTGCGTGCATGCTATTTTTTGTCACATGCACATAAAGATATTCCATCTTTCAGGGTTTGGAGTGCGGGGCATGGAGATTTGTATGTTTCTTTTAAAAAAAAAAAAAAGAGAAATGTGCATATTAAAAATCTTTCTTTCATCTGCAGCTGAATTTCCCTTTTCAGCTTGGATTTCAACCCCTCTGGCCACTGTTGCTCCATCTGTGAAAGGGACTACATAAGGGATTGCCTTCAAATTCTCAGCACTAAAATAAAAGACTCACATTCTCTCAAAGCCTAAACTTCTATTTATTTATAAAAAAATGTAACTAATATGAAGGAGGATTGCTAGCAAAAATTCCTTACTAAGAACATAAAATATTCCAGCACTGAAGTCACCAATTTTAAATAGAAAAGTAGAAATAAAGTTTAACTAACCTTAGGATGTCTCAGCTCCCCTTTTTCTTTGCAGGCCTGCCATTCCTAAAAAAAGAAGTGGTGTAGTATTCAGGTTAATAGTTACTACAAATATTAATGTTGCATTTAAAATATGACTTTTTTCTATACCTATACCGAAGAGACTTTTTAACACCAATTTAAAAACCAGCGATGCCCTTGGGCTAACACAGACTACAAATAGTTAAGCAGAAGATAGGATAAGGAAAACTGAATCGCAGTAATTTAGGTTGGAGAAGACTTCTTTGGATCAATTGTTCCAACAACCCACACAGCAGGGTCAACTTAGATCAGGTTTTTGAAGATCTTTTCTATAAAACCCTGAGTAACCTTGACTGACCTCATGGCTGAACCTGCTCTGAGGAGACTGGACTACAGACCTCCTGAGGTCCTTTCCAGCCTTAATTATCTAACTATTCTAGTATAATATGATGCTTGCCTAGTTGGTTCCTAAAGAGATAAAAATACTTCTCACTCTTTATGAATAGTTTTACTCTATTTTGTTGTGAGTGGGCAAGAACTCTGGGTCTTCCTTTGCTCATATGTGAGCACACAAAGTGGTGTGGCTGCAAAATGTAATTCTAAGAATGCACTACTGGAGAGCTGAAAGCATGGCAGGGTTACAAATGTTGTACAACCACATGTTGAAGAACACAAACTGCTATAGGAAGACCACTATTCTACCTTCAAGTCAGTTATGGCATGCAATGCTGCATCTACAGACTGAAAACAAGTTTAAGCACTACTGGATGAACTGTAATTACACATACTGCCTCAAACTTGCCATCAGCTCCTGGAACTAAATTGGAAACATAGCATTTAGGTCACTGAATTTCTGGACATAGCTTAGAGATTCTGGATCTTTGCACATTCCAAAAGCAGACTGAGCATGTTATGTTCCAAGGCTTAAAATGAGTGTTGGGAGAGGTACAATAGCCACCTGGTAACACAGCAACACACAAGAGGCTATCCACCTAGTCTTCTGAGAGGAGATGGGCTGAATATAAAAGCACATGGAAACATTAATAAATAAACAGAAAAATGTGTATGCTTTGACTTGATGCTGTAATAAAGCAGGCTACTTTCAGAGACTTTCCTTTCTCCTCGCTTTGGGACAACAGTAAGAACAGTAAAGAACTGACTGATTCAGATACAATTCTGATGTGGATGCCTCCCAGAAATCAGAGCTAGAAGAGAAATTAACATACCCAGTATGTTAATGAAAATAATTTCATTATTAGGCAGCAAATCTATGACAAATGCCTGCAGAATCCTTTTCTTCTAGTTTGACAGCAGCCACCTCATAGTAAATTTTCCAGCTTACTGAGGACACTGACTGTTAGCATAGTTGAATAACCAGACTGCATTTCTCTACCTTGATTGAGGTTGTCTGGTCTACTGATTTTAAATAATACTTTTGACATCCACCACTTCCATACCCAAGCCTTATGTCAGAAAAACAAACTCCGCTTATTTGCTGTCATTTTTTCTTTTAAAGACTCTTTCATTTTTAAGATGTACCACTTAAACCAGGCTGATTTATTTCCCTGGATTCTCCTCTTTATTCTACCAAAGCTTTTGACTTTTTCTAATTCACTAAAATCTTAGCATAAGCAAGGGTTTAAAAAATGATGTGCTAATGAGTCACAGAGCTTCAGCCTACCGTGGAAGGAATCTAACTTGAACCCAAGAGTCTGAAAACAAGCTCCTTCCCTGTTCTTTTGTGATACTCAGCCATTCCAAACATAAAGCCTTCACACCACTCACACATAGAGATACTGCACAGGTAGCTCTGTTTGAATGTGTTTATTCTCAAGAACAACATACTGGTTTATAGAAATATCACCTTCAGACTAATCACAGAATGGTTTGGACACCTCCCACTAGATCAGGTGGCTCAAAGCCCCATCCAGCCTGGCATTGAACCCCTCCAGGGAAGGGGCATCCACAGCTTCTCTGGGCAACCTGTTCCAGTGTCTCACCACCTTCACAGTAAAGAACTTCTTCCTAATATCTAATCTAAATCTCCCCTCTTTCAGTTTAAAACTGATATCCCTCATTCTATCACTCCACTTCCTCATAAAGAGCTCCTCCCTATCTCTCCTGTAGGCCCCCTTTAGGTACTGGAAGGCTGCTACAAGGTCTATAGAATTGCTGTAATAGGTCATGAGGGAAACATAATCAGTGAGTACATGTGGCATACGTGCCTGTGTGTGCTTTATAAAATTCCGGACACTAAAGTACCAAGAAACAAGTCAGCTTTCACCGAAGTAAAAAAAAAAAAAAAAGCCAACATAAACAAAATTGCATGAATTAAATCTGCAGCTGAACATTCTGGAGTCCCCAGAAGACTACAGAACATGTCAGACCATCCATAATGGAAAACGTTGGATTTTGAACAGTAAGTTCCTCCACCAAAGGTCTTTCCCAGGCTGCAGCAGCGCCACGGGTCAGTGCAGGGCTCGGCCTCTGTCCATGGTGCTGCGCCACCCACCAGCCAAGGGACCAGAACAATCACACTTGGACAGAACAAAATGGTACAAAAGTCAAAGCTATGAAGTCTGGAGAAAGGACACCAAACTCATTCCGTGCTGGAATTTACCAGCCAAAACTGCCCTGGGTTAAAAGGAAGCTGCCAACATCATTGCATCTCTGGCGTTTATTTTTGGTTGTTACAATAGGGAAATAAATGCCACAGAAAAGCTGTACGTTTTTCAGCCCTGACCTAAGTGGATTTATGATAAACTTCAATTTCCTCTGATCATCAGTGGATTGTCTACACAAAAGGACAGTAGCAGGAAAGCTACAGTCATTCTGGAGAAGATGGAGAGTCATCAGGTCATTGGCCATCTCTGGAGAAGATGGAGAGTCATCAGGTCATTAATATTCATGGCCTACGTACAACACCTCAGTCCTGCTTTAACGATACTAATATTCATTTGCAAACACTGCAAGCCTACATAGATAATAAGCTGACCTGAAGCAAAACAGTAAAGATAAAAAAGAGGCAACTTGCTACCATTTGCAGTGTAACCTCTTAGTCTGCAGACAGAAGCAAGTTCACACCACACCAGCTCAGTGTGCTTTTGGGTCCATCAGTATTTGCAACCACAAAATGTCCCTGTGTAAACCGTTTCTTATTGAGCTCAAATGGGACATTGTCCACACACCTATTACACCTGGGGAAAGATGAGATCTTTACTGCAGAACAAATAAGGAACACTCTGAATAACCAGAGAACGTACTCTTTTCTTATGGGAATTTTATCCTGATTACTGCTAATTGTGCAAATTACAGGACACAAGCTAGACAAAATAAATATGGTAAAGCATTTATTAATATTAAGAAATTAATCATATTTCAATTCAACAGCTTTTAAACACATTCAAGATGTTCATCCCTCCAAGGAATGAAAAGCATTTTGCCCCTCAAAAATGGTATTTTCCTAAAAAATTCTGTTTTATTAGGACGCAGAAGTCAGTATGATTCAAAGACTTTCCTGAACCACTGAAGTCTTTATGTTTTGTGTATCTGCAGTTTGGAAGACATAAGCCTGCAGCAAACACAAGTTTCTTGCTGTCCATGACAGGGCTTTTATCATTACCCCCTAAAAAGAGTCAGAGACAATTTGAAAAAAAAAAAAGTCCTGAAGCAGCACAGATGTAGGCAAAGTATTAATACACAGAAAAACAAACCAAGCTGAGCTTCAAGAGAAGCATGAGAAGGCACAGCACTGGTGAAGTATTACGGTTCAGAAGACTTCAATCTCATAACAGGATTTGTAACAGCTGCAGCGGGATCCTCAGTAGCACACAGACAGCAGATACACTACCCTAGAAACTTTTTCAGCACCTCAAGTTATTAATTCCAGAAACTTCATTCTGCTTACCAGTCAGCCACCATTTTTTTCTGTTAGAGGCAATGAGACATTTTTGTAGTAGCTGGAATGACACTGGTAAACTTTTGTGGATTGGAAAGAATCTGCCTCCCCATGTAAAACAGCTCCTTTATTGAAAGGATCACAAGGGTCAAGAGAACCTGAGCCTCTGGTTTCCATCTTTTTCGAAATCTGCTCCTACTTCTGGCGAACCGAAAACTGAGATAAGCACCACACTTTCACTCTCTTCCTCCACCTCAATGCCATTTTCTATCTGCTTAGTAGAACAAATACCTCCAAAGCCATAGGAATATACCCAGAAACTGAGCCTTACAACTCATTTTTACCCACTTCTTGCCATCTTACTTTGATGTAAACTTGTTGTGGCTCCTTCACAGTGGTAGAAATTAACTCATCAGATCAGAACTAGCGGTGTTATACAGTAGGACACAACCTTCAAAAAGTATCACTAAGTAACCAGGAGTAGTGTGAAGGTTTTAACAACTGATCCTACAAAGTTGAGAATCTCCATCTAAGTCTACCAGATTTCACTGGGAAAAAGACTTACCTTAAATGCATTCAAAATTGCAATACAGTCACTCTTACTATTCCCAGCATAAAACAGTTTGTTCCTGGCAATACAAACAAAACAAATTATGAACAACACTTTTTTTTTATCAAATATTTAACGTATTATAAAACTCTGAATGCTAAGACCTTCCAGAACTTCAGTGAACAAGGTCAATACATTTATTACAATTATTTGATTGTATTCACATCTCCTTGCTGAATGTAAACTGTGCGGGCAGGATAGCAAGGATTATTTTTTGTTATTATTTAAAAAAACAACGTTTTAACCTACACTGCCACACGCTCACATCAATAAGACAAAGCTGAAGAATAAGGTCTTGTACACAGAAAAGGACAAGTTAACTCTGTGATAATAATCAGTTCACATAGAAACAAATTTCAGTATCTCAGCTGCACTGGAAAAATTTCATAGAATCATAGAATGGTTCAGGTTGGAAGGGATTTCCAACCTCCCTGCCACAGGCAGGGACACCTCCCACTAGACCAGGTTGCCCAAAGCTCCATCCAGCCTGGCCTTGAACCCCTTCAGGGAAGGGGCATCCACAGCTTTTCTGGGCAACCTGTTCCAGTGCCCCACCAGCTCACACCCTTCTTTTTGCATTGCTTGGCACTTGCACAGAAAATTAAATATAATTTATCATGTCATGAGTCTATAGTGGTCAACCCTCTGACCCCAAATGTAGTCAGGAAGTTGTAAAACTGTAGGGTAATACCTGTATCCATTGACATGCTGTTTGAAAGGTACCGCAAATAAATTCCGCAAAGAGAGTGCTGAAGCTACAACAAAAATAAATCAAAATGAAAACCTGCAAATCATTTGTTTTTAGAGAAATGTTCTCACATGTTCTTTTTTCAGTTACCTATAATAAGACATTCTTCTAAGCACCCAAAGACATGCCCGAGGACTATCAATTTTCCAAGACGTAGATCCACTGGCAGCTGTGCCAATACATTTCCTAAGAAAGTCAGCTCACCATCATATGGATTCTCTTCTGTTTGCACATTAGCTGTAAGTGCTCCCAGCTAGAGAAATTAAAGTTTATTCACTTGTAAAAGTTGACAAAGTAAATATAAGATCAATTTGTAAGAAAACAAGACAAGAAGCAAGCAATTATCTCAAAGCAACATCAATTAGAATCAAAACTGTAATTAAGTTCTGAAATAAATTTTAAAAGCTTAGTATTTTGAAACCAAAGCTCCTATTACATGTAGCTTGCTTTTTCTATACAGTATAGGTGATACAACTACCATTTCTAATGCACTTTAGAAAAAGAAAGAGTTTAATGCAATGGATGTCCTACCCCATTTCAACTTTATAATTGAAAAGCAAATTGAGTAACTTCCTTGTGCAGGTCAGAAGTGGATCTTTAGGCTACCCCCTGTACATCATAAGGTGTAAATGTCTGATTTTGTTACTTATTAATGAACAATTTCACTTAGAGAGTTCAAGTTCTTTCACTTGTTTTTCTATTCTCTCTCACCACAGATGCTAGTTCACCAACAGTATCATTACTCCCTGATGAAATGATAATGTTGTTTTAACGAAATAACTGCAGAAATTATGCTCAAGAGGACAGTAAGCAAACAACAGTCAAAAGTGAGAAGATTCTCTAGACACAATTCCTATTTCAGGTTCTGAATAAAACTAGTGTTACCTTAAATGCCAAGAAAAACACTTCTCCAGTACATTTTTATTTCCTCAATTTTACAAACCTTAGAAGAATGCCTACCTCTTTCAGCTGAAGTATGGCACGTTCAATGTCACCTATGTTGGGTGGAGAAAGAGCCGTTGCCAGCAAGGCTTTTGGTGGCCCCATATTAAGCTTTTTTAATTTTAAGACTGTAGTCCCCAATGGACAACGCTGAAGGGAAAACAATGTTATTATTACTTTCACCCCATGGGAAGCGTGGCAAAGTGTTTCATATGAAAAATAAGTTAAAATTTACAATTGAGTAAAACCTAAAATGAATTTTGTGTAATTAAGGGTATTTTTCTTTTGAATAGATTGCTTATTTCTAATCCACTTCCACTTTACTGCTATAATGTCTCTCCTTCTATGAAGACAACTATGTGGAAGGGTCTTTTTCAATTAACTTGAATTCTATTCAGTCTTACCGTTGTTAGTATCTATTCAAATTGCACACCATCTTCAGGAAAAGTAAAGTAAGACTTGTTTTTACTGTCTCTGCTATGACCACAGACATTAAAAAAAATTATTAATGGCTATGACCACAGACATTAAAAAAAATTATTCCAAAAGTCCAAAATTATTCCAAAATTATTCCCCAAAAGTCTTACCAGTATCTCAGGTACAGACTTCTCTGGTATAAAGTCTGTCCAGAATTCCTTGTGTACAAGCCTGTAACAATAGCCTTTGGAAACACGTCCAGCACGACCTCCATGTAAAAGAACACATCACTGATTAGTAAACTGCCCCTTTCTAGCTGTTCAAACCCCATCCATCTACAAGTCTTCTGGGCAGCTGAGCAGCATATGACAGCTGAAACCAGAGGCTGACCAGTATTTTGCTCTCTTGCAGCAGACAAGCCCAGTGGAGACCTCATTCCCTCTATCTAAAAAACCCACACTGAATCAGAAAGTCTACCTTCACAAACCCAAACGCCATTCATTTCAACAAACTTAAGGCTACTCCACCCAGTGGGATACTCTACTGGAGAATTAGGCTGTATTTTTAAGCCATTATGTAATGGCTTAAATATAATTTAAGCCATAACAAGTCCCAGTCTACTATGCAAAACGCTGCTCCTACTGGTTGTATATTGGCTGGTTGTCATAACCTACACAGACTGTGCTGCTACAGGGGAGGAGGTAGAGAGATCAGGAAGAAGGGAGGGATGGGGGAAAGGTGTTTACAATTTCATTTTATTTCTCATTATTCTACTCTGATTGGATTGGTAATAAATTAAATTAATTTCCCCCAGCTGAGTCTGTTTTGTCTGTGCCGGTAACTGCTGAGTGATCTCCCTGTGTTTGTCTTGACCCACAAGTCTTTTGTTATAATTTTTCTCCCCGTGTCCAGCTGAGGAGGGGGAGTGACAGAGCGGCTTGTTTGGCACCTGGTGTCCAATCAGGGTCAACACACCACAAGGTGTTATTGTGAAGTCCTCAAAATATTTAAAATGAGGATATTTTTATATATCAAGATGTTACTGTTAGTAATTTATTTATACTCTTTTTGACTAAAACAATAATATTTTCATATTTAAGACTGTTGTCTTACTAGAAGAGCTGATACGAAATCTTATTGAAGCTGGTGCTACAAACATTGGTCTACACTAGAGACACTGCTGTGGATACTTCAACTGATTGAAGAGTGACGACAGACATTAACATTTTTCAATAAAATATAAAATATTCCTTCCAAAAAATACTTGAACAAAACAACCATTCAGGCACAGTTGTTTAATTACATTTTAATATCCCGACATGGTAAGGAATTGCATTTTTTTATAAGCTATTAATAGCAAAAATAATCAGTGCTTCTTATTGTTAATAAAATTAAAAGCAAGGTAGAATTCTCCATGAAGGTTAGCTTCTAAAATTCCTTTCCATTACCTATTTTCATCTTACCTTTTCTCTGATTACAGTTTGTTTTAGATGCCCAGCAAAGTCTCAAACTTTGGTAATTAGTTTCCTCATCACAAACCAAATTTCTAATTAAGCAGAAATCTATGACTGCAATTAAGGAAAAAAAAACCTATTAGTATTACGAAACAATTTATGCTCATGGCAGTGGCAAAAATACAGGTTGATTTTGTGTCATCAGAAAAGAAAAGTTTCCATTATTTAAGGATCAATAAAGAGAATGCTTGATTTATAAACAACCAGACCCAGGATACTCTGGATACTAACACCACTGCAAACAGATTTTAACATAAACGTAATAAACAGTTAGTGTGGATGACAAGCGTTAAAAAGGCAATCATTTCTGCATTTAGACATTCTGTATTAGAATTTGCTTAATCTGATGCAATTATTTCAACATATAGTCAAAATGGGAATAAAAAGCTTAAAGTACTTTGTGACATGAGGTCTGATACTGCTTGTTCCTGCATTTAAGATTATTTTTTCCCCCTCCAGTAAAGAATAAAACCAACATCCCACTCCGTTGCTCTATTTGTTCATATATTCAGATTTAAAACTGTTCTCTGTTGTGAAAGAAAGAATTCAGCAACTGTCAAAATTAAACTCCAATAGCAATGCCTGTAAAACAGTGACATGTTGTAGAGATTTGGGCTAGCACAAGTAAGGGAAACATCAGAAATACAGTACGTGCACAATTATGAGACTTAGAAGACTCACCATACTTAACATCAGGAACTGTTACAGAGCTCTCAGCTATGTTTGTAGATAGAATAACCTGAGTTTTGAAGCAAAAAATGAGCAACAAATGCATAAAGAAAAAAATTACTCGCATTAATGTTTCTACATGAAAAATTCAACTTGCAACGAAGAAATATAGATGTAATAGCAACACAGTATTTCTGCTCTGCATATTAAAAGAAAGCAATACAACACTTGTTTATGTAGGGTAGGCACATAGGTAGGTAGGCAGGCAGGCAATAGACCCCAATGCTTTGCTATGCAGTGCCACCAGCAGCATACGACTGTCATGCGAGGTGGAAGAATGGACACGCACAAACTACTCTGAGGGACAAAACCAGCGTCACACAAGAGTTTAAGGAGAACTTCCTGTTACTGCATTTCTCTTGAGGTCTAAACACCAAGTAAAGGACCAGCTTGGTAAGAAAGGCAGTTAGTTTACATCTTGAAAAAACAAAACTGCTTTGCCCTCACCCAGTGGTTTGAGTTGGCACAACTTTTATTAATTTACATACATGGCTATTTGCTATTATTAATCTAGCAAAAGGTTTCACACACAAATTAATGATTTGACAATACTTGCTTTTCTGTAGCCAGGAACTGCAGTCAAAAATACATTACTTTGTTCCTCTAATGTCACACTTGAGTGAAGCGGGCACACTTGCCACCTAAAGAAAATATATTAGTGACATATTCACTGATAAAAGAATATGAAAATTAACTACACCTCTGCGCTAAACCATATTACATACTTAGAACTCATACAGCTGAAGGACTTGTGAAACAAATTTGGTCTCCAACTTACCTTTTGTTATACATATTTGAGAGACAGGAGTGCAGGTATTCTATTTCACACAAACCTAGGGGGAAAAAGTAATCAAGAGTTTGTTTTCTTTTTAGTGATCACTAACAATTCTAAACCCAGTTCTCATGTCTACTTAAATTCTTAACTGACTTTCATTATTACCTCTTTTTCACCACGTAATACAACAGCAGAAGAGTTAAACAGTAAATCTAATAATGAGTCACTGAAACACTGTGGGTCAATTTTTCAAGAGTCATTTTCCATAATTTTACACATACTAAATTAAAATAACAGTATCAAATATACAGGCCATCTGCCAGTGTCCAATTACTAGCCTATGTTTCAGTTCCTTATAGCTGACAACATTTACCACATGCTGAATGTCTGGTTTAGGATAAATTCGGGTATTTCAGCCAAAACAAGCTGTTTCCAAGAGCAGGGCCAAGGGAAAAAAAAAAAAATTATCTATTTCTGCCTTAGTCATCTTCCCTTTGGCAGTTCCAGTGCCCGTTCTCTGAGGCACGGATTTCATGTCTGCCAGAAGAAATCTTATGACTACAGGATTTTTGCTGTCTTTCTGAATATCTCCACAGGCATAAATCTTTCTGAGAAGCTTCATTTGCTTCTTACTGAGATTTCAATTCCAAAAGCCTCATTTTCAAATATCTGTCCAACACTGGGCTTTCCCAGTTGGATATTAAAGATTACATTATTCTTTAACTGCAATAAAGGATTGTTGCAATTTTCAGTGAGGCCAAAGGCAGTTTGAGCCCCAGGATGTGAAAGTTCTCACACTCTTCAGATGACTGTTACTTGACTTCAGAAGTGAGGAGGAAGGAAGACAAATGCAAGTGGAGGAAGAGAGATATTTACAGGAAAGATAAGAGAGAAGAATAGCTTAAATCAGAAATGAGAGGAAAGAAGGATATGTGATGGGTGGGAAATTGTGACTGAGTAAACAGGGAAAAAAGGCCAGAAAGCTAGAAACTGGGGCAAGAAAAGGAGAAACAGATTCAACAAGAAACCAACATGTTGATAACACAAGACTGGCTGGGAAAAGAAGTTGCAGGAGATTGGTCAACTACTGGAGTCAGTCTGAAACTGGAAAAAAAGGGGAAGTGACTACAGATAAGGGAGAATCCTGTGTTCAAGATGAGTCTTGAGTATCCAGTTATAAAACAGGCCAAGGTTAAACAACAATAAAAAACCAAACCTGAGAACCAGCTCATTCAGAAAGCACTGTCTACTCAGGTTTTCATGAATTTACCAAGTGTATTTAAACAGTAAGTTTCATTTTATCAGTTGCTGGTATAAGCCATCAGGGGATAGCAGTAATACAAAAAAAATTACAGTAATAATTAGGAAAAAAAAAATCAAAAATGAAAGACAAAAAATATTTGGGAATTGAAAGTGCTAAAGAGCAATTGCAGCCTGAAATGAAGACTCAAGGGCCCTGAGGGAGTCCGAAAGCACACCAGACACCACGAGGAGAGAAGCCAGTGGCAACAGAAATAGTCTCCCTACTTGATTAATGGCAAACTGGAATGGGTCCTACATTGACATGATGAAGTAATTCCGTCTACCCATTGATTTCACAGAGAAGGTAACTCTACAAAAGGCAGCTCTAACACCTTTTAGCTGGTGGTGAGCACCCTCCACTGAAAGCTACTCTGCAAGTGCAGTGTATTTTTGTGCTGGTGTGCTCTGTTTCTAGTCGTAGTGCCACAACTCTCCTGCTAAGCTCAATACAGCAGGGAAGTGACATTCACAAAGATTTTACAGAGAGTTAGAATGTCCTGGTAGGGATAGACCTTACTATGCCTAAGGAAACAGCTGCTCCTGACTCCAAAGTGATTCTCCACTAGAATATGCCCAAATCTTTTCCAAGTTTTCAAATAGCCAACTTGCACGTCCATGGAGAAAAAGAATACGTGAAAGCACCAGGTAATAGGTTTGTGATGATGGAGAAACCAAGGCTGCAGCCTAGTTACACATAAATTAATGCATGCTTTTATTTTCACAGTCAGTCTTGCTGTAGCCTGTTAGCCAGATTTTCCAGGCAGTGTAAGATAATCTAGGTTTACTGCTTAAAGACAACTACAACTATATATAAGCAGTTCTCTGATCATTACATACTATGTCACCCTGCATGCTTTTTAATGTGAATTTTAACTTTTACTACAAGAATATAGATAGAATCCAGGGAAGAGAGTACACTATATGCAGGTAAGAAAACATTTCTGAAAGAATCCTAGGAACTTCATACAATATTTAATAACTAATCTAAAAGAGTAAGCAACTGCATTTCTGTGGATTAACTGCAGAATTAATTTTATTACTGTAAATTCATTTCTAAAACATACAAAGTCTTAATTTTTGACTCCTTGCTCTTCCAGTTATTGCCATATTTAAATGCGTTTGCAAGAAAAATACCCAAACAGACCAGTCAGCCCAGTTAAATGTGTTTAGTAAATCCTTGGGAGAAGCACCAGAAGAAAGCTTGTGAGATGACAAATAAGGAAAAATAAAATTATTCGGAGGTACTCACCTGGTAAAAATACTAGCACACTTGCACGTTCTGATGTAACACTCAGGTTTTTTGACTCCCTAACAAGAATATGCAACTTCATTAGTTTTACCTCAGTCTACTTTATTACCCCAAGATATTTTATTTTGAAAGAACAGGCAGAACTGCATGTTTTTTCTAATGTGTATTATTTAAGCTTCCTGAAGAAATGGAATTCAAAACATTATTTGCAGCTATGCTTTCTGAAAAACACAATATATAAAAATTGGAACTTGATCATCAGGTTTAGTTTTGGTTTCAAAATTATGTTAAACCAGAATCACTCTTATTTACCAATGAAATTAATCAAAATTAGGTTACCAAAGACCTTAAAATAAAAAAGCAGTATACTACTGCCAAATTCTATGCAAACTTATTCACTAATACTCTTGTATTCTAAAAATATCACTAGACACCTTTAACAAAAGCCTAGCACATAATAAAACTAACCATTATCAAGAACTACAGGACATGACATTAATTGAAGATGTCTCCCTCTAAGATTATCTGTTACGAGTCAAGAAGCTAAAATCACCTTAACATAATATAGAACTCATCTTTTTGGTAGTAATCATTCCTGACACAAAGTATTTTCATCATCTTGAAAGAGGGCATTCAGTAAGACCTATAAACAGCTTTAGTATGACTAACTTAAGTAGAAATCACACAAATATATAGAATAAAAGCTGAAATGCATAGAAAACTAAGTTACCACTAAGAACTGTAATACATGGGCGGTCACTGTTCCTTAATTAGTGTCTCATTTCCCCAAAGAATGACTGATTCCAGATCTTGAACTGTATCTTACCTATTGCTCTTCATTTCCAATTCATCGAATGACTGAATCAAAGACACTGCTACTTCATACATTTCCTTTACTATCACTGGTTCCTCAATTGTTTGAGCAGGAAGCTGTGTGGAGGAGAAAGTATTGATGTTAACACAGTGTAACAAGCTAAAAGACTGTTGATCACATAGGTGTGTTGATTAGGTGAGTGCTTTTCAATTAAAACTGATCCAGCACAGACGCTGTACAAACAACTTAATCTGGAACATCCATTACCTTCTGAATGGATATTTTCTTTCAAGCATCTCACCATTCTAATGCTCAAGAAATACTTCAGATATTTACCCATTTAAGATAAGCACTAGCCCACACACCACCCCCAAACGTTTGCAGGACACACTCCTTATCCAGAAGTGTTCTGCACGTAAGATTAAGTGCAGAAATAAATTTGTGTAAGGCAGCCACGATCCTTTTCACAGGTGCTATAATGCAGGTCTCTACTTGATTGCCAAATAAATCATGTAAATTTGTCGTATTTAAGTTATCTTTAATGGCTCATGTTTACCCTGTCAGAGAACTATGGCCTGATATACACAATATACCCCCAATGGGGGTAACTATGGCCTGATATACACAATATACCCCCGATGAGTCATATCTACACTATTTGCAAGTATTCTGTCACAAGCTTGGGTTTAATATTTATGAACACAAAACATCAAGTCTTCAGACCAAAGACAGTAACTTAATCACATTTTAGTTTTTAAAATTAAACGAACTAGAGATACTCTGGGAATGGTCTACAGTATTACATATCCTTTTCCTTGTAGGGGAAACGGCTTTTGATCATTACTTATCTTTCATTCTCAGGGTTTCTCCTCACTCTAGTGGAAACCCTTTACTTGACTAACTGCTATCTCTAACTTTTCTGGAATTGTATTACAGTGTAATCTGCCCTCTACATACTTCACATGTTTAGAAATCCTCAAGTCAAACTGAATCTTTCTAGCTCATATTATGCCTTTGAAGTTCTTTCTGCTTCCCTCCCTCCACCGTCAAGTGAAACTTTTATGCTGAAATCTAACAGTTTAAGTCATCCAAGATTTTGCCAAGAAAATCAATAGGTTCAAGTTATCAGCCTCTACATTCTTTCTCTGCTGGTTGTGTGTGCACGCTTTAAAAAATCATGTATTTCCTCACTAGTTAACAAACCTCCATTTTTACATTTATGCTCAACCAAGTATTTCTTTTAGCCTGTCAGTCACCTTCATCTGCTGCTTGATACACTACAATAGTATTTCATCATTAAAATACAGCTTTATTTAGGCTTGATCTTCTGATTTTCAATTTTATGGAATGGCTCTATAATTGAAGTGACAGGGAAAAGTGAGCGTTTGGGCTTTAAGTGTAACACTCCAGAAGAACTAGACTGCAGAGTAGCAATACAAATGCCGTAGTCAGTAGTAATTGGTAAATATGTGCAGATAAATACCAACATAAAATAAGATGCAGCTGTAGCCACTGACTTCTAACAAGGATACAAAGTGCAAGGAAAAAGCCACCCCTGGAAAGAAATTTAAAATGGAAGCTGAATGGTCAAGAGTAACACTCAAAGGTTTCTACACACAAAACTAAGATACTCCAGCTGGCTCTGTAAAAGAAGCAGAAAGTAATTACCACATTGTTGTTGTCCACATTTCACAGGACTTAGATTTTAATCAAGAACAAAATTAGGATTACACATTTGTTCCAATTCAGTTGTCATATAAGCAAGAGAAGGTTCTGCAAAAAAAAGCAATTGAACGATACACTGAAAGTTGGAATGCATCATATGTACTGATGAGTATCATTCATAAAATGTGTCCTTCAACTGTCTGAAGTGAGATGAAATCCACTAGGACAATGTGTAAACCTACATATCCGAGGATTACAAAATTTGGATACAAGCAGATGGTGTACTGCTTGAAAATAAAGGACCACCTGGACCAGCTACTTTGATCATAAGAAAAGAGCTGTCATCAAATGGAATGCTGTAGAAAGGCAACCGTGACCCTAGGACCAGGAGAGGTCATTCTGAGAGGGCACGTGTTGGTGACGCTGCACAGAACTAACCCTCATTCTGAAGAGATCCAAGTCCTGTCAAAGTTTTCAGCCAGCAACTTGCCAGCCTTTGAAGTAAAAGATCTCTTGAAGCCAACAGGTATTCAAGTTTGTGATGCGGGGGGGAACTGATGGGGACTGACAATACATCTGCATTTCTTTCCAAGTTTTAAAGGGATCAGATGAAACTTGAACAGAAGCAAATTATAACTATTTGAATGACCAGAAGAATGAAGAGACTTTCTTGAAAAAGAATAGCAAAGGCTTACCTTATCTAACAAAATGAAAGCCAGAAAGAGGTATTACTATTACCTATAAACCTATCCAAGAGTAAATAAGAAGGTGGGAAGGAGAAGAGTTATTTTAATCTTAAAAAAACCAAAAAAGACTCACAAAAAACCCACACCCAAACAGAATACCCAACAGCACTGGCTCTAATCTTTCACAGTCTCCCCAAGTGGAAAAGGCAGCAGGAAGCAGAAGTGTCCATTTGCTTGCTCCTTTCCCAGCTCCAGCATGGGGACTGCGTATCCACATCAAGTTCAAAGTTCAGTATGAAGACAGTTTTAACCTGATCCAAAATCCTTTGCCTGCAACTGTACACATTTGACCAAGTAGAGATGTTTCAGAGAGCTAAAACCACAGAAAACTGAAGCATGAAAATGAAGTTAGTAGTTTTTCTATGAGTTTCCCTTTCTGAAGCAGCTCATGATGGAATCACAAAAGCAGCACTGCTAACATTAATTTGGCAACAGCGATTTAGATCAGCTTTTGCTACTGCAAACTCAGTCTTCAGCTTTTCAGCCCTTACCAGAACAACCAACCTGTAACACTACATCATGTCAACTTCAGGTTGCCTTGGAGGCTGCAGAAAGACTCCTCTCTCAAAACCCTGATGAAATGATCCTACTTTGTTCTGGTAGACGATGGATTGGAGAATCAAAAAAAGCCAGCTGTAAGAACCTGACAATACTCTTTCCACTTCTCTGACCCCCTTGGATCAACCAGCCAGGGAGACTTTTCAGGTGTACAAGTCTGTTAATCCCAGAACTTCTTAACCCATTACAGTAACGATTTTCTAATGAAGCCTGATTAGTCCCATGAAGCCAAAGACCACATTTCCTGTAGTTTTGATAAGTAGCACTTTTTCCCCCCGATATTTGTGATAAGCTAAGGAATTTATCTTTTCTTGAACGTAAGATTTGTGTTTTGACATTATCCCTGCTCAAGTAACTGTCAAATTTGTCTTTTCGATTCTGTTACCAATTGTACCTTCAGTATTCTTTAACATGACAAGGCTGCCACATCACTGCTAATAAAAGGTAACGATGTGACAAACAGCAAGTCCAAAAGCCCAGTCAGACCTGACCAAAATAATACAACATAATCAGAATAGCTTTTGACAGCAGTTCACTACCTTTCATCTGGACTCTGACTTCAGTTCCAAGGATACAGAGTTTTTACATTTGAAAGCCAAAAATGGGACTCTCTTTTTTGCCGTAGGTAAGAAGAAGAGACACGGGATTTCACAGATCTACTGCCAAAAAATAACATCTAGATCACCTAGTTGATTACATCTTTAAAGTGTGCTCACAGAATTAACTATACAATTAGTGTGCATTTGGTATCTCCAATACTCTACTACTGCAATAGGTAAGCATTTACACAACTAGCTTTAAATTTGCCTATAGACTGAGCATTGCATTCTTCACCCAAATTTCTATTTCACTAATTCCTTGGGGCTCAGGGGATGCTGATCTGACAAAATAATGGTCCAGTTAAATATCCAGAACGATGTGCTTACAAAGGCCATTATGCCAAAAGAAAAAGAAACTACTTTTTATACATACATCTATACAATAACATGATCTTTTGATAAGGTTCATCTCTCACAGCAAACAAGGCAGTTACAAAGGACTAAACTGATTCCAATCAAGATGCTTTAAGCAATGAGTTATGATTTACGTGATCTGATTTTAGTCATTAATTTTAAGCTCAAGATGAAGCTTGGGGAAAAAAAAAAAAATCTGTTTATCTAAAAAGCAAAGAATGTTTTTTTAACTTCTGTATACTTTTATGTGAATTTTGCAGACCTTTATAGGCAAAAATAAAATATTTAGAACTAAAGCCTGAAGCCTGTACCTCAGGCAGCTGATTTTGACTTTAGCATAATGAAAGATGTGCCCCTGGCTTCCATATGGCAGCGTTAACTCATTAACTGCCTTAATGCTCAGGCTCTGCTTTCATGTTTATTAAGACATTACATAGATCTTCTTAGACTCTTCCATGTTTTTAAGTACTTTTCAAAAATAAAACTACTATTCAGAGAAAATCACACATAGCTCCGTAAGAAACGAGAGATCAGAAATCAGTGCTTTCTAATTCAATTTCTTCTTTTCTTCATACATATTTAAAAATAATGAAAAAAATAATCAGGAGTGTGCTTCTAGGTCGCCCTGAGATACAAATAATTTCTTGGACAATCATAGTCCCCTCTTACTAAATAACTGAATGGCTATAACTAGCAACACATCATAACAAGATGAAAATTAAAAAAAAAAAAAAATCAATGTTAAATGCTCATATACACAGAGAAAATAAAAAAAATAAGAAAGCATAAGCACTGAAAGCAGTTCCTTTTGTTCACGATCTTTGAGGTGAAAGGTGGCAACTGTCATTTAGCTCAAAGTGCAGCTATGACAAATGCAACTTGACTTTACAAGTAGACTTCTTACTGAATTTCTTGGTCATCTTTTTTTTGTCATCTATCATCAAACATCTTTTACAAAAATCATATATTGCATAATCTCCTTCATATTATCTGACTACCATACTAATGTATCAAAACTGACAGGCCAACTACTATATGCATTTATTTTATTTTTTTGGCTGCACTAAAATTTCAACAGTAAACAACCTTTTATTTTAGCTTGCCTGTGTTGAGGCATAACCAATGCCTGTGCTGTGTACAGTATAAGCAATTATTTTCTTCTGGGTTTCCCAAAAACTACCTGTTAGTTTTATTTTTCTAATTTAGTTTCTGCAGAATTGAGGGATGAAACCTAAATTGTAATTTGGGTTGGACTAGATGATCTTAAAGGTCCCTTCAAACCCAGACAATTCTAATAACAGCATGTTCACATACTGCTATTTTTTAAGTGCATCCCTTGTTTTCTTCATTGTATTAAGTGTTCTGTATTATCAAAATTGACCAATAATTACACCCATGCCCCAGTTATGTTTAGAGTAGTTGTCACTATTAAAGTCTTTGCTTTCACCTGTTGATTTTGCCTCAGATTATAATACTGAAATAGTTTAAACATTCAACTGAATTCCTACACAGCTTTTTTTCAACTGGAAAACAAACTCCTATTGTAAAATCCTAGATTAATTCAAGCTTACATTTAATTCCTTCATTATCTTATGCAGATACATACTTTACAATAGCACGCCAGAAGCTCTACAAACAAATACAGTTTGAGCTAAAGATTGACACAGCAAATGAATCTTCAGCCATTACTACCCTCCTTAGGCATCAGAGAAGCAATTCTCCAGTGCAGCCATCCAGGCTGTTAAGTGGCCACCAGTGATTTGGTGAATATCTATTATTCTAACATATTTTGAGTTTTTCAGCTGTATTCAAGGACATCTATAAATCCTCATACGTTACCTTCTGCACAGACTTTTACATTGTTCATCTTGGATGATAATTACCGAACAAAAGGCCACATACTACTCAATATTCCCAGTCCTTTGCATTCAATTTCATAGAATCATAGAATTAGAGTTGGAAGGGACGTTAAAGATCATCAAGTTCCAACCCCCCTGCCCTGGGCAGGGACACCTCCCACCAGAGCAGGTTGCTCAAAGTCCCATCCAGCCTGGCCTTGAACACCTCCAGGGATGGGGCAGCCACAGCTTCTCCGGGCAACCTGTTCCAGTGTCTCACCACCCTCACAGGAAAGAATTTCTTCTCAAGATCTGATCTAAATCTGCCCTCTTTCAATTTAAAACCATTACCTCTAAATTTCTGTTACACAAAAGGCAAACTAGACTGCTGCTAAGGAGATGACTGTTTTATCATCATACATTAATTCTTACGTAGAAGTGCAATGTCAAATTGGTTATTTGTAGTTTTATTACACAGCTTTCCATTGACTATTCCAATTTCTTTCTTATGATGTCCAAAGAAATAAAGTTATATCTACAATACCTTGAACTGAACAGTGTGCTGCAAATCATCAAGATAATATTCTTCGACTGCATAAGTTCTGCCTTCCATCTTAAGTACACAGACTGGATTCAGACCATTAGGAACTGGAAGTGCAAAGTAATCAGCAAATTCTTTACAGTTGATGGAAGCAGACATCAATATTACCTGTTAAAAAATTGCATAGCAAATATAAAACAATAGTTTTAACACAAAATGCCATGCTGCGCTTCAATCTCCACTCTTTTTTTTTAATCCTAAAATGGTCTAATTTGGTTACTACAGGTATGTATCCTAGGCACATTTAAGAATTGAAGCGAAGCAAGATGCCTAGGGCAGACAACATGAAACACTTTTTCCTGTGGTAATAGTTCAACCTAACCACATATAGTTTCTTAAGCTTAAGATCTCTACATGATCCTCAAAAGAAAGAAATTTATGCTAAGTGTTTTCAACTCCTGTTTTACTAAAGTTAGCTTAGATGTCAGTGCCTTTAATTTCATCAAAAGATGGGCTTACTCCTGTAGCATCTGTAACTGTAACCCAGCCTTAAAAACGTTACTATATAATTTTGCTCAAAGCCCCATCCAGCCTGGTCTTGAACACCTCCAGGGATGGGGCATCCACAGCTTCTCCAGGCAACCTGTTCCAGTGTCTCGCCACCCTCACAGGAAAGAATTTTTTCTTAATATCTAATCTAAATCTCTCCTCTTTCAGTTCAAAACCATTCCCCCTTGTCCTCCATGTCAGATTCACTCCTGCCATCCTGTTAGTTGATGCTGTTGAATTACCTACTACTTCTGAGGTCTGCAATGTCCAGATTAGGAGACAGACACTTCATATCACCCTGAATTGTAAATACTTTTTTTTTTCCCCTCCCCTTACATAGACACCCTGGCACCCTTTTATTTCCCCTTCTTCCACGATAAAAAATTCAAGGGGGGAGACACACCCACAGATGTAAGACTGTCTCAGACTTACGCAATATGAAATTGTCATCTGAAGAAGAAACTGCAGAGGAGGATATAAAGGAGATCAATTTTCCAGTAACAATTTTGAGAGATTTAATCAGAACCAGAGAGACCTATGCAGAGAAGATGATGGGACCTGCAGGGATTCCTGCCATTGACACCAACCAGACATTCAGCATCAAGGGCAAACTTTACACCAACTGAGTATGATGAAATCATTTGGCACTTGTGGGAAGCAGACCCAAGCGCTAAGAAAGGCTGAACAGCTTCACACTGTCTGTGAATTTAAAGGCACTGAGTTTGAATCAATGCAGTGGACTTCACAGAAGAACAGATTCCCTTCCAACAGCCACAAAACCAGCCAACGTAGATTCAAGTTATGTCTGTTTTGAGCAGAACAGTTTTCATTAACTGAACAATTAACTGAAGCACTTAAGGGACACAAACAATCTTGCTAAATTTCTGCGGTTCCAAATAGCTGCACAGCAATATCCCGAGTTAGCCTAAATCCATCACCTGTATTTAATTCCTTACAATTCAAGAGTCCGTTATTTTGAAATAGCAGAAACTAAGTATGTCATGCTAAATCTCTGTTAACTCTGATTTAATACAAAGCATGATTTCCTGAGCTGCAGAGAGAAATCTCAGCCACATCTTACTCCCAGAAATTACAATGTAGCATTTCTGGATTTTGTTATTTTTCCAAATATGGTGTCCCATTTAAAAAAAAGCTCAGCATTTCCAAGAGTTAATGCTACCATATTTAACCAAGGATAAGCACTGCCCTCAATACCCAATATGTAATTCGAGTCAAATATCCATCTTGCATTTTTTAGCCTTAAGCAGACTTTAGAAACTAATGCATTTTAACACGAGGAAAAAAAAGTCGCTCAGAACACATTATTGCAGCCAGGAAAAGAATGCCCTTTAGCTTGCTTGCTTATGAAGAGTGGCAAACCAAATAATATTTCAGTAAAATATGATGACAAATTTTAAGGTGAGTTATTTAAAACATGTCCTTTGTAAATCAAAAACATGTAAAAATTTATTCTTGTGAGAAAAAGTAGCAGAATAGGTTTGAACCTACCTTTACAGATGGTGACTTTGCATGCAACAGCTTACGGATCATCAAGAGCAAGAAATCCACTTCTTCTGTACGCTCATGCACCTGGAAGACATTAGCCACTATTTAATTTTCACTAATTCATGCTCTTTTTTTGACAATCTCTTCCTTTGCTACTCCACTTCATGTTTTATTTTTGTAACTTGGACCAACACATTTTCAGAGAAGAAAACACATCTTTTAACGTGTGTTAATCACATTTTAAA